>NC_046158.1:158462328-158627328 GCF_011064425.1 Rattus rattus
AACAACCTGTAAAGGTACAGTGTGGATCTTAATGTCAACTTCCATGTTGTCTCTCCAAGGCTACTCCGCTGTCTCCTCCCCTTCCCTCAAACTTGTCTTCCAAGTGCAAGGATGGGATTAAAGGCATGTGCCACTGCTCCCTGATTTGATGGATCCTATTCCATTATAATTCTAATTGTCATTAAGCTGCAAATTCCCCCAATTTGGGTCTGTGGGGTTTCTTCAGTTGGCTTTCTTACCCTGATCTGAGCCAGCTGACCCTGACTGCCTCCTTACTGTCATTTCCTGCCCAAATGTATTAGTAGCTCTGGTTTCTCTTCACACAGGGGATGTTTGAGACCCCAGTACAGGTGCCATGTTGCTGACTATCATTAGCCAAACATTGTTTTGAGGTCTTTTCTGGGGGCAGAGATAGCATATGTTGGTGACATGTATATTTATGTATAATGTACATATGAAATCATATAGCTATATATTTTTAATGACTACCTTGTTTTTACTCAGCTTCTTCTTGGGTCACATGTTTCCTTTTCCATCATAGGTGTTTGCTGTTTTGTTTTTTTTTTAAGCCTTTATCCATATGTGTATCAATGTATTGCCTGCATGTCTATCAGTGCACCATGTGCATGCAGTGCTCGTGAAAGCCAGGTTTCCCGGGACTGGGGTTACAGACAGTTGTGAGCTGTCATGTGGGTACTGGGACTTGAACCCCGGTCCTCTGAAAGAGCAACCAGTGAGTGTTCCTAACCACTGAGTCATCTCTCCAGCCCCAGGATCTGGAAGCACAGGAGACAGTTTCCAAGTGTGTGTGTGTGTGTGTGTGTGTGTGTGTGTGTGTGTGTGTGTGCATGCATGCATGCATGCATGTATGTATGTATGTAGTGTCTGCAGAGGCCAGAAGAGGGCACTGGATACCCTGAAATTGGAATTACAGGCAGTCCTGAGCTGCCTGATGTGGGCACTGAGAATGGTAGTAGTTGTGCTGCTGCTGCTGCTGCTGCTGCTGCTGCTGCTGCTGCTGCTGCTCCTCTTACTGTTGAGTCATCGCTCCAGCTACCTCCTTCTCACATACTTTCTCATCTTATCCCTCTGTACACTGAGGACGCTCAGAATGAAAGCAAACACACAAATACTAGTGATATTTCTGACTGATGACTGTCAGAAATCTTTTCGTAACTCACGTTTTCCTGACAGGATTTGCAGTGATGTGAGATCTCCTTTGTGGGAGCTTGTGGTCTTTATCTCAGCTGAGTACTGAGTCTTGTGGACACTGTTAGTCTGAATATTAGGGTTCGAGGCATTTTGTTTCTCTGAGGCATGTTTTCTAGGAGGCTCCTCGGGATGGCTTATGTATGCCATGCTTTTTAATTTAAAAAGCATGGTGTGTGTTGGGGCTCAAATCCAGGGCCTTGCATGCAAGGCAATTATTGTATCACTGAGCTATCCTGAGCCTTTTTTAATGTTCCTGTATTTGAAGGTTTTGGACACGGGCCTTTAATCTCTGCCCTTGGGAGGCAGAGACAGATGGATATCTATGAGTTCAAGGCTATCCTGAGTTCTAGGCTAGCCAGGACTACACAGTGATACTTTGGTTTTTTGTTGTTGGTTTTTTGTTTTTTTTTTTCATTTTAGATTTATTTATTTTATTTATATGAGTTCACTGTAGCTGTCTTCAGACACACCAAAATAGGGCATTAGATTCCATTACAGATGGTTGTGAGCCATCATGTAGTTGCTGGGAATTGAACTCAGCACCTCTGTTAGAGCAGTCAGTGCTCTTAACCACTGAGCCATCTCTCCAGCCCCATGATATTTTCATTTAAAAAAATAAAGTTTAAGAAATTGAAGATCCTCTGAAGCTAGTCATCAAACTTAGGGACGTAGGATTGCTGGCAATAGTTCTACTATTGGGCTATATCCATAGCGCTCCAGGTTGGTTTCAGTGGATGTAAAAGTCCACTCTTCTTCCAACAAGGCCACACCTTATAATGGTGCCACTCCACATGGGCCAAACATTCAAGCACATGAGGCCATGTGGACCATAACTAGTCAAAGCACCACACTGAATTATTTTTTAAAAAGAAGTAGAGGAGGTCATGATGTGGGATGGGGAGTTGGGAGAAATAGATGATGTATATAATCATATTTAATTATATAAATGTATGAAATTCTCACGGGGTAGTAGCAGTGCATGACTCCATAGGCAGGCAGATATCTGAGTTTGAGGCCAGCCCGCTCTACAGAGTTCCGGGACATCCAGTGTTATGCAGGGAAATCTTATCTCAAAAAACCAAAGGAGTATAAATGTATGAAATTCTCAATAATTGTTTAAAGGGAAAAAATTCTTTGTTCACATTCCTCTTTCTTTAAATATTAGTAGTTTAGGGGCTAGAGAGATGACTCAGTGGTTGAGTGCCTACTGTTCTTGCAGATGAGCCTAGTTCTGTTCCAAGCATGCTCTTCGGTAGCTCACAACCAACTGCTGCTTTAGTTTCAGGGGATCTGTACCCTTTTCAGGCCTCCCAGATATATGCACATTTTCCCACACAGACAAGCACATGGACACATAATTAAAGATGGAAACAAATCTTAAAGTTTAGTAGTTCATGGTACACCTTGCTGTGGATCATTTTAAGATGATACTCACGTGCTCTGAGTAGTTTTAAATGCTTTTTTTTCTTTGAGCCAGGGGTCTTAGGCTACCTCAAACTTGCTATGTAGTTAAAGCTGACCTTGAACTACTACTGATCTACTTGCCTCAACTTCCCAAAATGTTATATAGGTATATGCCACTCCATCTGGCTTTCGATGGATTCTTTTAGCTATTACAAATAATGATGCCAACAACATCTGTGGACAGGCATTTGAGTTCTTGATTTTAATTTTTTGGGTTTCATTATCTAAGAGGTATTTTATCCTTAAAAATATAGATAATAATAGTAGTGGAAATCCTGGGCAACCACTGCCAAGCTTTTTCATAAGTAGTTGTGCTGTTTTTCTTGGCTACAGCAGTGCTCAGGGGTACTGGTTTCTTGTCTACCCAACACTTGTTTGTAATTATTTTGGAAAACAGCTATCTTTCCCAGTTTGAAGAGTGACAGTTGTTGTAATAGGTTTGTTGTTGTTACAGTTGTAATAGGTTTGTTATTGTTATAGTTTGTTTGTTGTAATAGGTTTGTTATTGTTACAGTTTGCTTGTTGTAATAGGTTTGTTGTTGTTACAGTTTGTTGTTGTAATAGGTTTGTTGTTGTTACAGTTTGCTTGTTATAATAGGTTTGTTGTTGTTACAGTTTGCTTGTTGTAATAGGTTTGTTGAGCCATCTCTCCAGCCCTGGGTATTTGTTTTAAGACATTGTCTTACCATGTAACCATGGCTAGCTTAGAACTAACTACATAGACCAGGTTAGCCTCACACTCAGAGATCTTTTTGCCTCTCTGCCTGCCAAGGCCTGGGAGTAAGGCATGTGCCACCATACCTGGATCACTGTATTTTGTATTTGCACAGTATGCTAAGCATATATTCATAGACCCATTGGCTATAAGTCTTAGTATTTGGGCAGTTAATCAAAAAGATAAAAAACTTCAAGGTCATGGGCTGGAGAGATGGTTCAGCAGTTACCAGACTTCCTGCCCTTACAGAAGAACTACATTGGTGCTGTGAGCTGCCTATATCTCTAGTTTTAGATCTCATACTCTCTTCTGGCCTCCAAAGACACTTCTACTAACACATTTACCCACAAACACACACATGCACAAATACATAGAATTGAAAATAGTAAAGCTTAATAAATATTATTTTGTGAGTTCCAGATCTGGACTAGCAAGATGACTAAATAGGTGAAGTGCTTGCCACACAAGCCTCGCAGCCTGATTTCAATACCTAGAACCTGTGTTCTATGGAGAATTGACCCCACAAAATTGTTTTCTGACCTTTTCTGACCTTTACATGCAAATGCCACAGTGTGCATATGTACACATTCATGATAATAATACATTTGAAAATTTAATGGCTCAGAGTCTAAGAACATGAGTTTGAGGCTAGCCTGAGCTACATGTGACTCAAAAAATGTTGTTATTGTTGTTGTTGTTGTTGTTGTTGTTGACTACCTGTGTGTGGTAGAGCATACCGAAATCTTAGAACTTGAGAGACTGAGACCAACATATGTTATATAGTGAGTAGTATATTACTTTTAAAGGTGGAGGCAGGAAGATCTTGAATTTAATGCCAACCTGGTGTGTGTGTGTGTGTGTGTGTGTGTGTGTGTGTGTGTGTGTGTGTGTGTACACGCAGTATATTATACATACATAGTACATTACAAAGGTTGGCTCAGTAAATAAGGGCACATGTGACTCTTCCACAGGACTTGAGTTTGGATGCCAGCACCCATGTCAGGTGGCTCACAATTGCCTGTATCTTCATCTTTAGGGGATCTAAGACCAGTAGCTTCTGTGTGTAGCCTTGACTGTCCTCTATAGACCAGGCTGGCCTCATACTCACAGAGATCCGGATTAAAGGCATGTGCCACCACCACCCAACTTTTCTTTTAAATAGTGTTTAACCTTTAATTTTTAAAAAAAGATTTATTTATTTATTATATATAAGTACACTGTCGCTATCTTCAGACACACCAGAAGAGGGCATCAGATTTCATTACAAATGGTTGTGAGCCACCATGTGGTTGCTGGGAATTAAACTCAGTACCTCTGGAAGAGCAGTCAGTGCTCTTAACCACCGAGCCATCTCTCCAGCCCCAACCTTCTTTAATTTAAAGTAATGAGTACTGAGGAAGGACATTTGCTTTCTGTGCATCTAATGTATCTGTCTGTCTGTGACTACCTGTATTGTTTTTTCTCTTGTTTACTTTTCTGTATATTTTTTCTTTTTTTTTATTTATTTTTTTTTACATATATGGGTGTTTTGCCTGCATGTATATCTGTGTACCACTTCTGTGCCTGCTGCCCACAGATCCTAGAAAGAAAATATCAGATCCCTTGGAACGCAAGCTAAAGACAATTGTGTGCAGGAATTTGAACTCAGATCCTCTGCAAGAACAGCTAGTACTCTTAACTACTGAGCATCTCTCCCGCCTCTTTATTTCCTTAATAGTTACTCTATTATATTATTACTATCTTAAATGTCAATATAGTTTAAATCATTGCCAATTTAGCTTCAATAATAGAAAAACACTCTGATCCTGTGCAGATCCACTTCCGTATATTATCACTATCAGAAGTTACATCTTTGGGGCTGGGGACATAGCACAGTTGATACAGTGCTTCCCTGGCATGCATGAGACCCTAGGTTCTATCCCTAGGGCTGTATAATCCTGATGTGGTGGCACATGCTTGTAATCCCTGCACATGGGCGTATGGGTGTGTGCCTGTGCCCACACCCTCAGAGTTCAGAGAGAACATCAGATGTTCTCCATCACTCTGCCTTTTCTCTGGAGCTGATTTGTTTCACACCTGGACTGACCAGCAAACCCCAGTCATCTTTCTGTCTTTCTCCCCTTGGAGCTGAAATTACAGGTGGATGTCAGCTTGTTACATGGGTGTTGGGATCCAAACTTTGGTCTTCATGTTCATGCAACATGTGTTCTCAACCACTAAGCCATCTCTCCAGCCTCAGATATTATTTCTGCTCCTATCTCTGTTCTCCAGAAACTCCCATTGTGCATGTGTTAGTTTCCATAATTCCCCTGGGTTCTGTTTCTTTTCCTTTCTAGTCTTTTCTTTTTTAAGATTTATTTATTATATATAAGTACACTGTCACCATCTTCAGATGCATCAGAAGAGGGCATCGGATCCCATTACAGATGGTTGTGAGCCACCATGTTGTCACTGGGATTTGAACTCAGGACCCCTGGAAGAGCAGTCAGTTCTCTTAACCACTGAGGCATCTCTCCATCCCCCTTTTCCTAGTCCTCATATTGCATATATACTTCTGCCCTGTTTTCAAGTTCAGTTTCTACTGACCAGCTCTTCTGGAGAACTTTTCATTTCAGTTAATATACATTTTAACTCCAGAATTTATTTCTATTTAATTCATTTTTATAATCTTTCTCACTAGGATGGGTGGTACTGAGAATTCAAGGTCTATGAATGCTAGATAGAGGTGCACCACTGAACTATTGCAGCTCCCTATCACAAATGATTTTATACTGGTTTTAGAAAGCCAGTTCCCTTCCCAACATACACACATGCACTTTATGCTGGGTCAAACACCACACTTGCTAGACAAGTGCTTCAGCTTCTGAACTACATTGCCACCTGTGGTTTCTAGTCATAAGCTATATGTCCATTTGCTATTTTCTTATATATAAAGAACATCCTGGGCTGGAGAGATGGCTCAGTGGTTAGGAACTTTCCAGAGGTCCTGAGTTCAATTCTCAGCAACCATATGGTGGCTCACAACCATCTGTAATGGGATCCGATGCCCTCTTCTGGTCTGTCTGAAAACAACTACAGTGTACCAACATAAAATAAATAAATAATTTAAAAAAAAAGAACATCCCTCTCCCTTTTGCTACTTTTAAGGTTTTCTGTCTTTGGCTTTTTTTTTTACCAGTCTATGTCCTGTCTAGATGTGATTTTTTTTTTTTTTTTTTAATGTGTATCCCACTGGGGCTTCAATAAACGCAGTGCTTTGAATGAGAATGACTGCCATTGGCTCATATATTGTTCATCCTCAGTCGCCAGTTGATGAACTATTTGGAAAGGATTAGGTATGGCGTTGTTGGAGGAGGTGTGTCCCTGGGAGTAGGTCTTGAGGTTTCAAAACCTGCCTATCGATCGGAACATAAAGCTCTCAGTTACCATTCCAGCGCCATGCCTGTCTGCTTTCTCCCATGATGATAGTGGACTAACCCTCTGAAACATCCCTAGTAAAATAATTTCTTCTTGTGTTTCCTATACTGCCCTATAGCAATGGAACGATAGCTACGACAGTAAGCTTCTTGGATTTGTAGACTCGTGTTTAGCTTTACCAGATATGAGTGATTTTGTTTGCTTGGTTGGTTGGTTTTTCAAGGCAAGGTTTCTCTTTAAGCCCTGGCTGTCGTGGAACTCGCTCTGTAGACTAGGATGGCCTCAAACTCAGAGATCTGCCTGTCTCTGCCTCTGTCTCCAGAGTACAGGGATTAGTGCACTCCCATGCCCCACATGAGTGGATTCTGTTGTTGTTGTTTTATTTTATATGAGTACACTACCTGTCTTCAGACACACCAGAAGAGGGCATCGGATCCCATCACAGATGGCTGTATGTGGTTGCTGGGAATTGAACTCAGGACCTCTAGAAGAGCAGTTACTGTTCTTAACTGCTGAGTTATCTCTCCACCTGAGGTGTTTTGTTTTGTTTTGTTAACCCCTTCTTGTCGAATATTTTTCTTGCTCCTCTCATCTTTTAGAAGTTCCATTTGTGCATTTGTTTGTGTGCCTGAGGCCATACAGGGCCCTGAGGCTGTGTCCATAACATTTTAATTTTAGGAGAATTTTAGCTTCACAGTAAAATTGATTGGAAGATACCAAGATTTCCCACTATCTCTCTGCTTTCCCAGACATGGCACATCACCCATCCCTGTTATCCCACACACAAGAGTAGTTAGATTTATTGTGATCTGTGCTCCAAAGCCAACACAGTATCAGTAAAAAAGGCCCATTTCATCGGGGCTACAGCTTACTGTATAACATCTGTGGGTTGTCAATCTGTAGATGACCCACCTTACAGTGACATGCAGAAGAGCTTCAGTGTCCTGACATTGTTCCTCCTTTTGTTCTCTCTTTTTTCATATGATGTATTTTCCCTCAAAATTGGGGGTGAGGAGGTTGTGACAAGATTTCTCTGTGTACTGTTCACTGTCATGGAACTCACTCTGTAGACCAGAAAACCACCTGCCTCTGCCTCCCAAGTGCTGGGATTAAAGGTATACACTGCCACTCCCTGGCCTCAAAATTTTAAATATATTTTATTTCAGTGTATGTGCATGTGTCTGTGTGAGTTTATGTGCGTCATGTGCATGTGGGCGGGGGTCTTTAGGTCCTCTGCAACTTGAGCCATGAGCTGTTTATGTAGGTGCAGGGAACTGAAACCAGGTCCTCTGCAACAGCAGTTAAATGTTCTAAACCACTGAGCCATCTCTCTAGCCCTGTGTGCTGTCTTTCCTACTCCTTAAACTAGTGATATCTTTCTTTTTTTTTTAAAAGATTTATTCATTTATTATATATAAGTTACACTGCAGCTGTCTTCAGACACACCAGAAGAGGACATCAGGTCTCTTTACAGATGGTTGTGAGCCATCATGTGGTTGCTGGGAATTGAACTCAGGACCTCTGGAAGAGCACTCAGGGCTCTTAACTACTGAGCCATCTCTCCAGCCTGTGATATTTTTCTTTTAGGGACTACAGCTTTCCATTTTGAGATCTCATTTTGATATAGTTTCCACTTTAAAATATTATTCTCAATTTCTTTAGTCATTCTTTGAGCATACTTATGGATCTGCTTTGAAGTCTGCTAAACTCAGCCTCTGTACCAATTCAAGTTCCAAGGAATCCAATACCCTCTTCTGGCCTCTGAGGGTACTACACACATATGGTGTGCATATAGACAAGCAAATACTTGCATATAAATTAAAGATAAATGAAACTTTAAAATGAAAAAAAGTAGCCAAATCTTTGTAAATACAGTTACTTCCTTAAAATCCTTTCTTAGAAGCACTTGTTGGGTAAAAGAAAAAGTATACTTACTGGCAGAGCATCCTCTTCCAAATAATCCAAGTCTGAACCGTTCCAAAGCCTGAGACTCTTTTAAAAACTGTGCATGTGCAGAGTAGAGGAGGACGTTGGTTCTTCTCTGTTGCTGCTTCCATATTCCCTCGAGGCAGGGTTCACGCGTAGCCTGGAGCATTCCAGGCATTCAGGTTTATATCCAGCTTTTTATGTGGGTACTGGACATTAGAACCTGAGAGTCTTCACATTTGCTCACAACCAACACTGAGCCAGCTTTCTAGTCCCCCAAATCCAGAACTTTTTGAGCATTAATATGATACCAATAATATTTTTTGTAATACAAATTGGAAACCTCTCTGATCCCAAGCAGATTTTGTTGTTGTTTTTGTGTATGGGTGTTTTGCCTGCATGCACGTCTATGTACCATTTTCACGCCTGGTACCTGCAGACTCCAGAAGACGGTGTCACATATCTGGAATGAAATTGCAGATGACTGTGAGCCACCATGTGGTGCTGAAAGAGCAGTAGGTGTTCTTAATTGCTGAGCCCTCTCTCCAGCCCCGTTTTAAAATACTTATTCATTTAGTATGGGGACATGCAAGGGCCACAGTGAGAGCATGGAAATCAGAGGATAACCTCTGGGATCAGTTCCCTCCTACCTTGTCAGTCCCAGGGATCAAATCCTGGTCATCAGGCTTGTTAAGTGCCGTTACCTGCTAAGCCTTCTCACCGACCTGCCCAAGAATTTTACTAGGGAACAGTCAACCTATGTCAATTTTAAGTCTTCTAACATTTCTAAAAATACTTCCAGGAAGGATTGGGATGGGGGGAGTGAAGTGTAGAATATTTAGTCAGATTTTGCCTGTGTGTTCCTGTCTTCCTTTTGGTTCTCAGTTCTCAGCAGAGCAGGACTTTCTAGCTAGTCTTTACTGTGCATCGTGGGTACAGTCTCACAGCTGTCGATGCGGTTGGCTGTGTGTCTAAGCTGGTGTAAGAAGGAGCTTCCTGAGATCCTGGCCTGAGGGTGTGGGAGCAGAGGCTGCAGGTGTGAACCTATGAGAAGTTCTGACCTTTCCTTACCCACTGATTACTGCTTAGGAAGATACCCTAGCTATCCAAGAGTGAATCCTCTCAGCTGGTCTTCTGGGTTAAAACAACTTCCTGCTGAAATGATGGCATATAGTGGTGGTTGGTGGTTAGCATTTTCATGCCTTTATTTGGCAAAGTTCATGGCTGCAGTCTTATTGTGTCCCCACATTTCCTCTTGATTTCTGTCAGACTTGGTTTTGGTTTTAATTTTATAGGTGCACTGATGTGTAAAAGACACAGCACCATTATTGTAACTAGTTTTTGTTTTGATTTTTGAGAAAGGGTCTCTATAGCCCAGACTGGCCTCAAACTCATGATCACTCTGCCTTAACCTCCAAGTTCCCCTGCCCAGGAAGACTCAATGTATTCCAACTGCTAACACCTCTGCCTTGAATATTAGTGTCAAGAGCATCAACAGAGATGATGAGCTGTAGTCACAGGCTCTCTGCCACATTGTCACCCTCACCTAAAAAGCTGAGTAGAAACACAAGCCGTTTCCCCAAAGAGGCCCTGTGTATTGTGTATCTTAAGAGAAAAAACTCCAGAGTGTGCATGTGTGTGTGTGTGTGTGTGTGTGTGTGTGTGCGCGCGCGCGCACGCGCACGCATGTGTGTGTTTGTGTTGAAAGTATATGTATGTTTTTGAGTACATTATGCATTTATGCATTTAGTGTATATACATGTGTGTCTTATGAGGGTATATGTTAATATGTGGTATATTCTGTGCATTTATATGTATGTGTATAGAGATTGTACATATGGATATGCAGATGTGTATGCTCATAAATATCTAAGTGTATGTATATGCATGAGAGAATATGAGAATACCTATATATTCACATATGAGTAAATATATGTGTTTGTGCTTGTATATGTACATAAATGCATAGGTATGAACATGTAGCTGTTTTTGCTGGTGTGCCTGTCTTGACTTCTTGAATATCACTCCATTACAGGCAGTGCCCTAGTGATGACCTTTGTCCTCTTGGCCTTACTTGATCCTGGTGGGCCATGTCTAAGTTACTGTCTTCTGTGGTTGAATCTATAGGTTTTCCCATGGCCAGTTGGTATCTGTGGATGAGCTGCGTCCCTTCCAGGATCCAGACTTAAGCTTACTACAGACTGGCTCTGCATGTCTGGCCAAGCACCAGGATGGCCTTTGGCACCCAGCACGGATCACTGGTGAGACTGCCGACAAGGACCTACCTGATGAGACCCTTTTCAAAACACCCTTTTTGTTCTTCATACAGCCATTCTCCACCTCCTCAGGGTTGGGCTCTGGGACTTCACCTAGGCCCAAAAGGAGCAGGTCTGCCTTTGTCCCAAGCCCCTTCCCTTCCTGTTTCCCACTTCGCTCCTAACTGGTTGCCTAACCTGTAAAAACTGCTGACCTACACCTTGTCTCTGTCACCCTAGATGTGGACAATGGCTACTATACTGTTAAGTTTGACTCGTTGCTGCTGAAAGAGGCTGTGGTAGAGGGGGACAGCATCCTGCCTCCTCTACGCACTGAGGCTACAGATTCATCTGACTCAGACACTGGTGATGCAAGTGACTCCAGCTATGCCAGAGGTATGGCAAAAATCAGCGCCTACAAGCCAGGGGGTTGAGGGAATAGAGCAGATTGGTGAAAATTACCCAGATAGCTGCTAGGATAACTGTAGAACAAATGATGTGGTAAGTCTGACTTGGCACAGTAATGTACAGGAGAGGACCTGAGGGACCAGGGAGTGTGTGATGACCTGGGTAGGACCCAAGGCCTAGCTTTTGCTTTTAAGAAATAGACACAGCAATTGCATGCCTCAGTCAGTGTTCCGTGAAGCAAGGTGGCAGCACACTGTACAGAGAAGGTAATGCTGTTGCTAGACCAGCCAAGAAGTCACAGGAAGGAGCTGAGTGTAGGGGGTAGGAAAGGGTGGCTTCCTCAGATGACTTCCCAGATTTAGAGCTTAGGTGTTTGGTGGGAAGGGCAGAAGAGATCTTAGCAAAGGGAAGATGTATCCAGGTGAAATAGAGATTTCAGGAAATGAACCAGTAGGTAACGTATACTCTTCCTGAGGGTTGGTTAGGATAAAGACAGGAAGATGTTCCTGGGAACCTGTGGTGTGAACTGGTAGTTTCCAGGCTCTTCTCCATGGTGGCAGATGTAAGCTAAAGTGAAGTTGGTCATACAGCAGCTGTCTCTAAAGGCAGTCGCCACACACATAGTGCACACAGCATGCTTGGGAACTAGAGGAGACCACCATCTAGGAGATCTGGCCCAACCCAGGAACTGAGTCCTGGACCCCTCTGTCTCCTGCAGTGGTGGAAGCAAACACAGTGGACACTGGGACCTGCAGTTCTGCCTTTGCTGGCTGGGAGGTACACACACGGGGCATTGGCTCCAAACTCCTCGTCAAGATGGGCTATGAGTTTGGCAAGGGTAAGTGCTTGCTGCCCTGAGATGAGAGGGAGGCCTCAACCCAGCTCAAGAGTCCAGCAGGTAGCACAGCCCCTGTCTTTCCCAGGTTTGGGCCGGCATGCAGAAGGCCGGGTGGAGCCCATCCATGCTGTAGTGTTGCCTAGAGGGAAATCACTGGACCAGTGCGCAGAGATACTGCAGAAGAAGACAAAGCAAGGCCAGACTGGTGCCAGCAGGCCTCCAAGATGTCGGAGGAGGAGTAGTAGACCTGAGGGCCGCCCACCCCCTCGGAATGTGTTTGACTTTTTGAATGAAAAACTGCAAAGCCAGGTTCCTGGGACCCCAGATGCTGGAGTGGATACCCCAGAGAGAAGGAACAAAGACATGTATCATGCCAGCAAGAGTGCCAAGCAGGCTTTGAGCCTGCAGCTCTTCCAGACTGAGGAGAAGATAGAGCGGACCCAGCGGGACATCCGGGGCATCCAGGAGGCCCTAACCCGCAACACTGGCAGGTATGTGTGGGATCCAGCTGAGGCAATATGGGCTCCAGTGGCTGTGCCCAGAGGATACCTGCTAAAGGTCACCTGACCTGAGTAGCAGCTGAGTCTGAGGTGGTCTGGATATTGGAGGGTGGGCATTGGCTACAGCAGCTGGGGGCTTGGTACTGGGGAACCAGGAGGCAATGCTGACCTGCAGGCTCTCCCTAGGCATAGTATGGCGACAGCCCATCTGCAGGAGAAGCTGGAGGGAGCCCAGCGGCAGCTGGGTCAGCTGCGTGCTCAGGAGGCTGACCTACAGAGGAAACAGCGGAAGGCAGACACTCACAGGAAGATGACGGAGTTCTAGTGGCCCTGCCTAGGACTCAGCTCCCAACTGCCTTGGCAGAAAGACAGCTGTCGCCCTGACGCCTCAACAGCACTGAGAAGAGGAGCCAGCCCCTTCCTAGGACATCCCTTATTTAGCCTTTTCAGCCTAAAGTGTGAACACTGCTGAGTAGAGATGGGACATCAGGGCTGATTTTGAACTTATCTGCCCACCAAGCCCACCTACCAGTGTCTTGGGGTATCTCCTTAGGACATTAAAGTGATTTCATCATAACTCTCTCAGTGGAGACTCAGCTGGCTTCAGGATCTCTGGGGACAAAGGGATCTGTGTAGGTCCTGACAACAGACAGGTGGGCTGTGGGAGTCCCAAATGAGGCCACTGCCTCTGTCTAGGGTCCAACAATCCAAGAGAAAAGCACTCTCCTTTTTATCCCTTCCTTGACCAAGTGGGTAAGAACAGGGCGGCTCCTCAGTCCCGGAACTCACGAACAGGCAGGGTGTGTGAGATGGAAACACCTTAGGGATCCTATCAGGAAAGCAGGCAGACCTGACTCCAGGGGGTTTGGGGTTCATTTCTGGTTTTCGGCTGCCACGGATAATCCATCCAGTTGACCTGCTTTGTTCACCTCACTAATGGGTGTGTGCCTCATTGGGGTAGAGGGGACTGTGCTTGTCTCTGTGATAATTGCCTTTGTGCAAGTTGCCATGATGAGGCGTGAGGCGAGCAGAGGCTGTGGGAGCAGCTGCGCAGGAGCTGTGTGGCTGCTGGGAGGTGCTGAGAAACACAGGAAGTGAGGTGAGGCGTCACCAGCAGCCCACAAAGACCTTCCTGGCTGCCCTAGACAGGGCCAAGCAGCAAACCCCCGGTGGCCTTGGTAAGTGCTCTCCCATCCTCTATCCTGAGCCAGTCCCCAACCTCTCCATGCCCTGGGGTCTGGGAGGGTTAGTCCCTGCCTGGCCAGGCCTTTGATAACTTGGCTGTAGCCAAGCTAGTCAGCTTGGGCCCACTCTGTATAAGAAGCCTATACTCCAGGCCTGGACAGGCAGGCCCTCACCCTGATTTTATTCACCCTGAACTCATGGGCAAGACCCTAATCAGCTCTACTAAAGGCAACTCCAGGAAAGGCAGGAACCCTGGGAAGGGAAGAGTGGGGTGGGAGTACATGGCCCTCATAGCAGCTCCCCTGTTCATTGACCACCAACTGCTTAACTTGCGTTGTGAGTAATCTAGGAACAGTGCTTGACACAAGGGGTCACTCCTTGGGCATTGGTGGCCAGAGGTGAGATCTGTGGTCTGTGGCTCAACGTCAGTGATGTCAGAGACTTCCCCAGGTGATGGGCTTGAGCCAGAGATGCAGCTTTGTTCAGTGAGGTCATAACTGCTGGCCGTGCTCCTGCATCTCCACTCCT
The DNA here is from genome assembly GCF_011064425.1 of Rattus rattus. NCBI lineage: Eukaryota > Metazoa > Chordata > Mammalia > Rodentia > Muridae > Rattus > Rattus rattus. Next base: position 158,476,777 of record NC_046158.1, read on the forward strand.
GATAACTAAATGGATAGGCAGAGCCCTTCTCACTAGGAGCCCTAGCTAGAGAAGGAAGGTGGGTCCCCAGGGCAGGGCAAAAATGCAAGGCTGGGGGTTTCCGGTGTGCTGAGTCAACCAGGGAGAAGGAACCCACTGCTGGGCCAGATCTGCAAGTAGGCTGCAGCTGTACACTGGTCCCACAGCCAGCCAGCCCCCAGTGCTCATCTCTTCTGTCCCCAGGTCTCCCTTCCCTGCTTGACAGGATGAGGCCACCAGTGCCTTCAGCCCCACTAGCTCTCTGGGTCCTGGGCTGCTTCTCCCTGCTCCTTTGGCTATGGGCACTGTGCACAGCCTGCCACAGGTATGTGCCTGGGATTCTGCGTGGCTTACCCTTTCCCTGCGTGGCTCAGAGCCAGAAGTCACAACAGAGAAGTCCATAGGACGGCTCTCCATGTGCTTCCACACTGAGCCTGGGCCATCATCTGACCACCTCTGCCTTCCTCTGCCTACTAGACTAACAGCACTCTTGCCCCCAGGAAGAGAGCTCAGAGGCAGCAAACTGGGCTGCAGGGCAGTTTGATGCCAGTGGAAGTGGTGAGTGTCAGACTGTCCCTGGGGCTGGGGTGAAGACAGCAGGGGATCAACCAGCATTCCTTGCCCCCCAGCCACTGCTGAGACAGGCCCACCTCTGCTCCCTCAGCAAGTCTGACACCAGACTGCATGAGCTGCACCGAGGCCAACGCTCCAGCATAGGTGAGTTCCTGGGAACCATAAGTGTAGGGCTGGTGGCTTCAGTCTCCTACCACTAGGGCTAGCCCCACAGTGACTACTGCCTTGACTTCACTCCTAGCCCCACGGCCTGCTAGCATGGATCTTCTGCATCCACGCTGGCTAGAGTTATCCAGGGGCAGCACCAGGTCTCAGGTACCCAACTCTGCCTTCCCACCACGGCAACTGCCCAGGGCCCCTCCTGCTGCCCCTGCAACTCCGTCTTCTACTAGCCCTGAGGCCACTTACTCCAATGTGGGGCTGGCTGCAATTCCCAGGGCCAGCCTGGCTGCTAGCCCTGTGGTGTGGCCTGGAAGACAGCTGACCATTAGCTGTACCAGGCTTGGTCCTGGGGCCGAGTATGCCTGCATCCAGAAGCACAAAGGGACAGAGCAGGGCTGCCAAGAATCACAGCAGAAGGCTAAGGTGACCCCAGCTACTCAGGTAACGTCAGCCTGGGAAGGGCAGGGTAGATGGGACTGAGCCCATCCTTGGTGAGGACAATGCTGAACCCTCCTTGGGTTTGCCTCTTCTCTCTAGATGGATGTCTTATACTCTAGGGTCTGCAAGCCTAAAAGAAGAGACCCAAGACCTGACACAGACCAGCTGAACCTCCAGGATGGGAGAACAATTCTGGCCCTTGGGAATGATGTGAAATATGAGGCTATCACTCTCAGGGGCCAGGATATGAAGCAAGGAACCTTAGAAAATGTATATGAAAGCATCAAGGAGATGGGCCTCTGAGCAGCTGAGCCCTCACCTCCTGTCTGCTTCTGCTTCAGGAGGGTTTGATGTGCAGGTCCTTCTGTGTCCTTCACCTCCACAGCTGACAGCACAAAGCTCAGGTCCAGTCCTTGTGGCCTAATTAAATCTCTGTTCAGTAAGATTGGCTCTCGGTTGCTTTTTTTTTTTTAAAGCTGGGAAGGTTGGAGTGGGAGTTTTCTGAAAGGGTTAGATGTCCCCTTCTAGTCTTTGGTTTTGATCCTTGGGCTCTGAGGCTATGGCCTGGTCATTAGACTCAGAATTCTGTCAGTAGGCCCCGAGAGTATGGAACAACAGGACCAGTTGGAAGAGTGGGATCTGGACCCTCAGATCCTCCTTAAACCTCTGTCACCAGCCCTTGAAGTTACATAAGTAGGCGGCTGCTGGCAGTCCAGCTTGCAGGAGGCCAGCCAAGAAGGTGCCACCCTTTCCAAGCTCTGGTGGCTTTGCGGGCTAAGCCCTACCTCTTGGGCTGTAGGGCTGGTGGGCATCTTGGAGCTGTCTGCAGGAGTTGAGCCGGCCCCCCAACCCCCACCAGTCTTATATGGACCTGTAAGTCCAATCCGGGACAGAGGGAAGCATGGGCTACTTGAGGTGTTGCTGTGGGCGAGGGACAATAAACACAAGCACCAGAAAAAAGCAGAATAGGGGACATGGCCAGTCAGGCAGCTGGAGGGGGGCCAGAGGTGGGGGGGGTGCAGATCCTGGGTGGGGGTCATAGAGTCTGCCTGTCATAGAGTCTGGCGTCAATTCTGCAGCATAGGCCATAGAAGCTGAGCCCCCCACCCCTAGCCAGTACGGTCTGCGAACCTCACCTGCCCCACTCTTGAGGGTCAGGACAGAGCATCTGTAGCCTCTCCAGATTCTAAGTGCAGAGAACCTGGGTCAGTGTGCTACACTGGCTACTGTGCCCGCATCACTGCAGGTACAGGTGGGCAGGGGTACTGCCAGTTTCTTTGTGAAGATGGCGTCTGGTCTGTGCACACTTTGGGCTCCGAGGGCATGGCAGCTGGGGAGGCGCATTGGCCTGTGTTTGTGTGTCATTGTGTATCTGTGGGTCAAGCCAGGCTAAACTGAGAGACCAACTGATGCTTCCTGTGAAGGCAAGTTGAGGTAGGGCCATGCAGTCCATACCAGCTGCATCTGGTGTGAGAGTTGGGCACCAAACAGATTTGAGATAGAGTCTGGGGTCCCAGGTCCACTCTCCCCCCCACTCTCATCCCCATTTCAGGACCCTTCTATAGGTGGCAGCCTGGTGGGCTTGGAGTTCTCAAAGCTGCAGAAACCTCAGACCATGAACCCAAGGCTGAAGCCTCAGCGCAGCTCCCAGTGCCTTCTGTCCACATATCCAATGCCAGCAAAGAGGTGAGGTGGTGGTCGATACCCCAAGTGTGTGTGTATATGGAGTAACCCAGTGTGTGCTAGAGTGACAGATGCCAGCACAGATGTCAGAGGTCTCTGTGAAAAAGGAGTCTCAGCCTAACTATCTAGGGGCCCTGGCCCCTACCTTCACACTTGCCAGCCCTATACTGCAGCAGGGGCTGACTATTCAGAGATTCGCCTGTGCTTTGAGCCCAGTCTCCTTAACACACATGCACACGCACACGCACATGCACACACACACGCGTGCACGCACACACACACGCACACACACACGCGTGCACGCACACACACACGCACACACACACACACACACACACACACCCCTGGCGCTTGGCCCATACCTGTGCTGGCTGGGAAGGCTGAGCCATTGCTGTCCTTGCCCACTAGGTGAACTAAGTGAACCTTCAGAACTCTACTCAGCACCAGGGTCTGAAGGAGCCATTATGGAAGGAAGTGTGTGTTGTTGAACGCAAGCCTCTTATGGACCCCTGTCCTGTCCTGCCCTGTGATTCCTGGATTTTCAACTCTGCATCCTAGGCTGGGGGTGAAGACAGGTCTCCTGCCTGATGTCCACACACATGTTCAGGCCTGCACATGTCCATGTTGGGCAGCCTCATCTCTAGAATATGCTCCCCACCCCACCCCCCCCACCCCCACCCGGGGCTAGGGTTGAAGGCTGGAAAGGTCACAGAGGCTGCAAGCCTTATAAGCCTGTCTACCAGCCCCCTCTGTTTGGGGGCACCAGCTGTCACCTTTAGTCCAGATGAGACTCAGAAACCCATGCTCGAGTATGGGCTGGGTCCGAAACTTCTGGGGTTTTTTGTTTTTGTTTTCCCAGACACTAAGCCTCTATGGAGCAAGCAGTGTCCCCAAACATGATGTGCCACCTTCTAAGCTTGCCTCTTGGACTCTCTAAGAGATTATCTGGATCCTGACTGCCTCTCGCTGAAGCCAAAACTGTGACTGCACTTGGCTGGCCGTGCTGCTTCCGGGCCATGCCGGCCTCCCTGCCTTCTGCTGGAGAGGCTTTGCTCTAAGTCTCTGAGGTCAAACTCTCCCAGCTGCCCCTACTCCTCAAGGCTCACCTGCACAGGTGGCAACTCATAATCAGAGACTTGGACAGAGCCAACAGGCAGCAGTTTCCGCAAAGCAGCTTGAGCCTTCTGAGCTCCCGTGTGGAGTTTCCCTTCAGAGTCTGGCTTGGAGCCCTGGAAGGAAGCCCTGGTTCACCTTAAGGCAGCTACAGCAGTAGCAGCAACAGTGGAGACTGGAGCTAGGACCCGACCAGCAGCCAGTCTTCTCCATCCACTCCGTCACCCCTGCTGCCCTCTGAAGCAGCCCACTTTCTGTTTGGGGAGGCTACCCTGAGAAAAAGGAAGGTAGGCCTGGGGAAATACCCTCTAGGGTTGGGCAGGACAGGGTGGCCACTGTTGACCTAAGCCCCTATCACTTCAGAGCGCTATTGGGGTCACGTTCCAGTGTCTGTGGAAGAGCTGTGAGGAGGTGCTATGCGTAGTGTCTGGGATGCAGAGACATACCTGCTGTGCGTGGGACTGGGAGTTTGGCCAGGGTGGGGTCAGGCCTCACTAAAACTTAAGCTCTCATCTCTGTTCCTTGCAGGAGGTAGGCAGAGCCAGAGCAGAGCGATGGCAAGGAGGACTTCGACAACACGGAGCTTGATCCTGGTATGGACATGCTGCCTAATGTGTTGTTAGCCTGACTCCAGTGTCTCCTATAGTCTCCATGCCACTCGCCTTCTTCATGTGGAGCCCCCAGCTCTTCCCAGTCTATTACAGCCCTTAGCTTTGTCTCCACCTCCCAAGCTCAGCTGTCCAGCTGTTCCACAGGCGTGCCACAGTGACCATGCCTACCAGCCAAGTGAGGCCACAGAGAAATTGGGGTCAAGTCTCAGAGCACTCTGGAGAGAAACAGTTCAGGGGTTGTGGCTCATTCCATAGCTGTCTGGCCACCTGGGGACAGGCCAGGAACTACATACCAGCCCTGTCCTTGGGGCCAACCTGACGTATGTGTAGTTGGAGGGGCTGGGTGTGTACTAGGTGGTAAAGGTCTCAGCTGACGATTCTCCATACCCCCTGCGTGTCTCCTCCAGGAAGCCCCGGGTTGATGCCAGAAGGTACCGGGAAGTGTATGGCATGGGACTTGTGGTGCTCAGCTTGTGGCTGGAAGAAAGCCTGCTAGCAGTTCCTGGACTGAGCCAGTCTGTGATGCTACCGCCTGGCCTCTTTCTCACTCCTAGCCTGACCCTGCAGCAAACCTGTGGTGGGGTGACTCCTGGAGGGGAGGAATGACTGCATACTCAAAGCGCCTTGAAACTGCTTGTTGTCCTTTGGCTGCAGGGGCAGTTTGCCTCCCTGTCTGTCACTTACCTACTTGTCGAAGATGTTGATGGACCCTGTAAAGCCTGTTTAAGATGCACTTTGAGAGGTATGGGGAGGAGTCTCGTGCCCACACGTAAGGTGGTGGTTGCAGGACCTTGAGACTGACGTTCACCATGATAATGAAGCTCAGGTGTCTTGTGCCTTGGCCATAGGAGTTGAGGAGAAAAATTAAAAATTGTGGAGATTGTTTGTTTGTTTATTTTTCCAGAAACCAAGGTTACCTCCCCCGGGGAAAGAAATGGAACTAGGAGGGAAGCAGAAAGTGAATGATAATCAAAGAGCAGGCAGCTGTCCCCCTCCATCCAGCAGCAGATCCAAGGAAGGTACTATATTCAAACCACACAGGAGGCATCTGCATGGAGCAGCAGTTTCCCATTTTATTTAAAGTGACTGTTTTGCAAGAATGTCTACACTAAATCCCATCACAGAAAGGAAACCCACAGGCAACCTGGAGCACACCTAGGCAGACAAATGGCAAGAACCACTAGAGAAGGTAACCCTTACCTGTCTGTGGCTATCGAGAGAGAGCAGGACAACAGAGCAGTGAACCCCACCACTGATTATGACAAACCTCCCACAAATATTGAACACATCTTCAGTACAAACACAGTTTATAATAATTAATATAAAGTCAATATAATATAGATTATCCCCAGAAAAAAAATCAGCAATCTTCAAACACTGCCTTCTTTTTTCCTTTTTGTTGACAGATTGAAAGCATGTTGAAAAAAATAAATATTTAAGAAAAGCACACACAGCACCCTCACTACAAGTGATTCTAAAAGAGCCACATACAAATCACAATAGAGTCTGAAAAATAACACCACCGTTAAGTATGGCTTCTTAGGAGTTGTACATGTCATAGAATGAGCCAAAGTAGGAGTATCTTTCATAATATTGCAAAAAGTTCCAGTTTTGCATTTTCTCGGGTTTTGTTTTGTTGCCTGTTTTTAAAGGAAGATGTGCAAAATTGGAAGCATAGCTGTGTCTTCTGAGTCAGGTCCCTGTCCTAGCAGTGTCCTGGTCCCCAAAACTCAGAGTCCAAATACACAAACTGGTTGGGATCCAAAGACCCGTGCCAAGGTCATATCACTTTCTCATCTCAACTTCACAGCGCCCACAACATGGGCTGTATTTTCCACTTTGGTGTTACAAACACCAGAATACAGACACACACACATACAAAAAAAAAATACAAAATGTGAAATGTAATCTACACATTTTTCTTCTTCATAAAAAAATATTTATTAGTTTGAACATTGATTTAAAAAAAGTCACATTTAAAAAAAAAACGTATACATACATCTTTTCCCTCCATGCCTCCTGAGATGGATGTGTTCATCTGGATCTCTAGAGTTCCACTTTCCAGTTGGAAACTGAGCGAGAACGAAGCCTGCTACAAGGCAAACACTTGGAAGGTGGTGGGACCAGAACTGGGACCCTCAGTTTTCTGGTACAGTACTGGTTTTAAGGAAGTGCCCTGGTTCCGACAGGGAACCCCAGAAAGGCCAGAAAAGGCAGTCTGGAAGGGGAGCCAGTCAGAGCAAGACATCCTGAGTGGAGCACAGGAGCCTTGGGAGGTGGGCCAGGGGTCCTGCGTCCTGGGCAGGACAGCCTGAGAAGTTGGGACTGATACAAAAACCCAGAGACAGTGGTAGCAAAGGTCTAGTTTCCAAATGCATTTTATAAGAAAGTGTTTAGAAAAGGCATTTCAAAAGAGGGAGAAATGTACTAAGTCTGGGAGCTCTCAATGGGCCCTGGCAAGGCTGGAGAGTCTCAACCTGGAGTTTTGTTGGTAAAAGGAGGTCTAGCTATATCATCATAGATGGAAATGTACTCCAGAACTGGCGTGCCTCAGAGCAAGAGGGCAGTGAGTAGAGGGACACACAGCTTCCCAGGCATCTGTTCCTACACACTGTGTATAGGAGGGTCCTGGTCCTCTCCTTCCTGTTGTTTTGTTTAAAACAACAGAAGCTATGACTACTTCCTTCCATAGGACCAGGCCAGCACCCTCTGCAGCTTAGGCAGCTAGTGCGTGAGGAGTGTCACAAGTGACGTGTTCTGCACAACCACTGGGACCTAAATTACAGTTTTATTATGGCGTCTCCTTACTTACCAAAGAGAACAGATGTGCCAGTTTTAAAAAACAAAGTATAAAAGCTATCTGAGTGTCTGAGAAAGGGAAACAAAACTCTCTAATTGGCCCTAATGCTTAGTAGCTTTCTGAGCCCTTGCACAGGGTGGGGATTAGCCCAGCAGCACTCGCCAGAGCGCTCACTGAACAACCACTGCAGTGGGCCTTTGGGAGTTGAGGTGGGCGAGGGACGGAATGTCTTGATAGTTTGTCAGAAACAGCCTCAAGAGAAGGGCAGGCTGCAGCATCTATATCTACCCTGCCAGTGAGTGGACAGCTGTCTCCCTGGGCCTCGAAGCCATGGAAATGAAGCCCACACTTCATAGAACAAGTGAGAGAACCTGTAGAAATACAGCAAGAGGACTTGATGAAGGGTTGAAGGAAACCACTCCACTGGAGTCCTATCAAGTGAGAAAAACAATTTGAAACAAAGTAACCTGTAGTGACCACCTCCAAATGTCTCTGACTTCTTTAAAATTTGGTTCCTAGGCAGAGAGGCATAGCAGCACACTGCAGCTAGGAACACCCACCTCCAGTGTTAGCAGCAACAAAGGCAAGAGCTGAGCTCTATCTGGTCCAAGGAGGGATCAGCAAAAGCACAGGCAGAACTCAGGGTGCACAATGGGGCTCTCCAAGAAAGTGCACACAGAACAAAGAGCTGTGGCCTTTGCAGCTCAACCCTGTGAGCTTCAAGTGGAAAGTATCCGGCCACAGGTCCCCTCTTGAACAGACAGCACTCCTCCTCAGCCTGCCAATTAGGTAGCTGCTTCCCACAGAGATAGCACCTGGAGCCTAGGGCTTCCAGAGAGGCATCTGCAGCCGTTTTGTGTTAAGCACCAAAGCCTGGAGGTAAGAGGGTTGCAGGACTTGTTGCCCACTAGGTTCCACCAGCTGCTATGGGACAACAGAACCCAAGAGGACAGAGTGACACAGGGCCATAGCCCATAACCTGACTGCTTGGGGAGGGGGGGAATAGAAGGAGATTGAGCAATGCTGTGGATGAAGCAGTTTGTGTTTATGCAAAACTCAACACCTACTCAGGCCTGCAGACTGGGGGGCTGCCCTCACGACCATAACCAGTGCTGACCCTGACCTGTACACTGAGTCATCTTGCATTCCTAGCCAGGTTCACAGCAAAGGGCTCCTTTGATACCCTGAGGAAGCATACCCAGGCCTTGGCGCAGCCCTGCCCATGCATCTAGACACCTGCTGGGGATACCTGGACAGGTGGGAGCATGCATTCTCCCTTTTCTTAAACCCACACTGTACCCCTTGCTTCGTGTTCAGTCCTAGTGCTCCCCGGTTACTGGAGCCACACCCAGTTTTTAGCTCACAGGACCAGTTTCTGCAGTGGGGAGGGTATAGCACAGAGGAGGGCCTGTAAGAAGAGCTTCAAGGAACTAGCATGGCCCTGCTCCTGGGTAAGCAAAGATCCACTAAGACACACACACAGGTGAACAAAGCGATTCCGCCACCACTCACCCTGCCCCCTAGAGCAGGGCCCCTAGGAGATCCAGGCAAAGTCTTTATCAGGCTCCCCAGCGGGGCTGTGAGGCCCCTGTGGAGAGTCCTCATCATCCTTGTCATCTCCCAGCAGTGCATCCTCATGTGCCAAACCCACGTCGTCCTTCCATTTGGCCACATCCTCATCCTCGTCCTCACCCAGCTCCTCCTCAACTTCCCCTCGTGGATCATCCGGGTCCTCCAGGTATGGCCCTTCACCAGCAAACAGTGCCTCAGGGGAGCCCTCCCCACCTCCACCGTGGTCCAGTGGTGTGCCCACACCCCGGCCAGCACAGTCCGCACACACACCATGGCGACGAGAGCCGTGCTTAATGCCCACGCTGGCTGCAGACATGAACACGCGGCTGCACACTTTGCACACGTACTTCTTGTCCTTGCTGTGGACCTAGAGGGACAGAATAGTCAGTGGAAGGGTGAAGTATTGGGGTGAGGAGTATTAGGTCATGAGAGACACAGGAGGGACAGCCCCTGACAGGGACTGTAGGTAACATCTATCTGGAGCCCCCGTGGGCAATATCACTAGAGGCAGCAAATCGTCTTGGGGATGCTATAGGCACCAGGGGAAGCCCTGCCATGCCACCAGCTACAAACTGGGCCAGATCCCAACATACCTGTATCCAAGTACTCTCACTCAATGGTACAATTCTCACTGGGTCATATGACTCCTTCTTCCTGAAGTAGCCTTCCTACAAACTTCCATGCAAAGCAAACTGAGAGGCTCCTATCAGTCCTAGAGAAGCTCTGGAGCCCAGATCACATTAACTCTGTGCAGGCAGAGGCCTGGCAACCCAGGTGGTGCAGAGCTAAGAGTTACAACACTGCTCACCTGGGTGCACAGGACAGGGGACCCACACACAGCTGTGGTTGGAAGCTGCAAGTGGAATCTTCCTTCAAGGAAGCCCAGTCTAACTTGGTGAGCTAAGCAGCATGGGAGCTACAGGTGAGGAGTAGAGGGAGAGGGGTCAGCACAGAGTCCTAAGAGAAGATGGGTGGGAAACAGACTGCAGCCTGACAGCAGGGCAGTGGAGTTGAACCCCAGCCTGGCTCCTATGCACATTGCTTCCCTGAAAAGGGGCAAGACCTTCTGCCTGAAAGGCAAGGACAGAGATGTGCAGTTAAGGTCAGCAGAGGAAATATGGCAGCCAGGGAGGGACAGCAGCAGTCGGTGCCCTGCCTGTTGTAGTAATTAGCAGGAAAGCACAGTACGCTGTAGAGGGGCCTTGAGTGTGAAGAACACAAAAGTCTATAGAGTTCCTGGAGTAGAAGCAGGAGGCCTGGGCCTGTGGAAGTGTGCATAGGAACTAGTGTACTCCGTAGAAAGTTAGCCCATGCAGAATTGCCTTCCAAGAGATGGGATTTGTGGGGTACCTATAGGGGTTCTCAACCTGGACAGCCTCACTGTACCTCCCTGTATATAAGACCTGACCCTAAGCTTCAAAATGGAAGCTGGAGGAACCCAGAGGAGCCCATAACTGCCCCTGGCCAGGCAGTCCTAGGCCACACACAGATGGACTGGTCTCAGGTCAACACCCTAGAATACATTTCCTTGCTAGAAGCTTCCCCAGACTCTAGGCTCCCTTCCTTCCTGCATATGCTGCCACCAGGACTGCTGGAGAGCAGGCTACACACAGCTAAGGGGGTGGTTATAACTTGTTCCCACTATTCTGAATCTGCCAGTTCTCCAACTATAAGCATGACGGCAAAGGGCTCCTCCACTCAAAGATTTGACCACAAGATGGCACTGTGGTTCTGTCTGGGCCTTGAGAGCTACTCTCCTGTCCTGGGCTTCCCAGGCTTCCAGACCCTAAGATCTTGGGGAACACCCAGCCTCCCCTTTCTTGAATATACCATTCTTGCACGCAGAGTTGCCTTCCACAGAACTCTGAGTTATGTCTCAAATATCCATCAACTGACAAAAACTTGGGAAGCCCACAGCATGACTTGAAAAGGATTGTCACTGGGGGACTTGAAGCTGGGGTGCCAGCTTCATAAGCTTCCCTAAAAGCTTGATTCTAGAATATGTAATAGCCTAGTACATAGGGCACTTTGGGTTCTTTGGCTTGAGTGTCTCTCCCTCCCTCAGGTGGCCTGAAATTCTCAACACCCTTGTTTCAGCCTCTATGATTCTGCAGTTATATCTACAGATGTTTTACCATGCTTGGTTTTATGTAGTGCTAGTGCTCAAACCGAGGAGTTCTGCATATTAGGCAAACTCTCTACCAACTGAAACACACACACACACACACACACACACACACACACACACACACACACACGAGCTCTTGTTTGCCATTTTAAACCCAAAGTTTCACAAAACTTAGGCCAAGCTAACAGCAGTGTTGATTAGACAGGAGCAGGCCTAGGAATCTGGCACTACAAGATTCCTGTGGCCTGGGAACTACCATGGGAACTACCATGGGAACGATCAGCTGTGCTCTGATGCTCAGAGACGACAAAGATGTTTCAGGGAGCCTCTCCTCAGAACTCACCCATCCTAACTGACATGCCCAGGAAAAGAGAAGGATGCTGGGCGTCCTGCAGTCTGCTGCCACTCCTGTGACAACGGTGTTTAGAATACTTCAGACCATGCCTTCCTGATCCTGTCAGTGTACAGAGTGGCCCTCAGCACTGTATCTTCACCTCTGCAGGGGCTTGGAAGGGCTTTTGCTTGCCAAGAGGAAGATGGTGAGCATAGTGATTTGGGATACAGAGCTACATCTAAGCAGAGAGGGTCATATGTTTTCAAAGATAGGCATTCCAAGGAAACCATGTAAACTATAGACCTTTTTCTCACCCAAGCCTTGACACATGGGGCGTCACAGTCATCAAACACAAGATCTACCTACTCTGTAGGTAGCAGATTCTGAGCTTGGTAACAGGCTGGTTTAAAACTTATCCTCCTGCCTCCTCCTCCAAACTGAGGTGACTCCCGGAAGTGGAAACAACTACCCCATATGAAGGGCAGGCAGAGTGAGCCAATCTCAAACAAGGGTGAATGAGGTTTCAGTTAAGAAAATGCCCACTTGGGGAGGGGAGGGGTTAGGGGGATGTTGGCCTGGAAATCGGGAAAGGGAATAACAATTGAAATGTAAATAAGAAATACCTAAGTTAATAAAGATGGAGAAGAACAAAAAAAAAGAAAATGCACACTTTTTTAAGACTTTTCATTACCTACAAGCTGAAAGTCAAGACGCAGTATTCTCTGAATAGGAAAAGCTGTGTGGAGGTGACAACAGTCAGCTTAAGTTTACCTCAGTCTGTAAAACTCTGCAGACTCAGCAAACAAACACTGAACTAGTGAAAGTTATTTTGTTTCTCTTTTTGAGACAAGGTCACATGTATCACAGGCTGGCCTTGAATCTGCTAGTAACTGAGGATGACCTTGAACTTTAAAAAAAATTTACTGTGTGTGTGTGTGTGTGTGTGTGTGTGTGTGTGTGTGTGTTTATGTGCGCGCGCCCGTGTGCCTCTCAACACCATAACTGTCCACACAGAGGACAACCTATAGATAGAAGGAAGTCTGTTCTCTCCTTCCAACTATGTGGGTCCTGGGATGGAACCCAGGTTGTCAAGCTTGGTGGCAGGCATCCTCATCCACTGAGCCAACTAAATATCTTGAACTTCCCATACTCTTGACTCCACTTCCCAAGGGTTGGTATCACAGGAATATTCCATCACGTGGTGCTAGGCCTGCTGTGCCATTCCTTAGTTCTCTGACCCTAACTGCAGGCCTGCAAGACATCCCCTAACTCCATCTTCCTCTAAATGTTCCCCTTCCCAAGCCCTGACTCATTTTTAGGAGTTCTAATTCCCTGAGCCTTGCCTGCTATAAACTGCCTGTGCCTGCCTGACTTTGCTGATGTGTCTGGCTTGAACCAATCTACTTGTTTCTCGACAAGGTACTAAGAGCCAGGCACAAGAGTAGGGATGCAAACAGGTAGGCCGGAGTGTAGGTAGCAGCATGCACTCTGCAGTGGCTGAGGAGGCCAGCAAGCAGACAGCAAGTGATGTGCCATCACTCTCTGCACTCAGACTCAGACAGGCTTGGAGCCCCCGAGGAGAGGCGCAGTAATGGGGTCAGGGCAGCTCTCCCCGTTCTGTTCCACATTCGCTCTGCAAGGCACCTATTACTGGGGTGGAGGGTTGGGATATCCTGGGTATTCTACACCCTGCTCCTGACCTGCCTGTCAGGACATCTGAGACAAAATGGTACTTGTACCCTCATGTACTGATGCCTGCACTCACCAGAGTATGTCGCTTCATGTGCTCTCTCCTAGTGAACTTCTTGCCACAGATTTCACAAGGGTAGGGCCGCTCTCCAGTATGTGAACGCATGTGTCTCTTAAGGATGCACTGGTGCATGGCTGAGAAGCTGCAGTAGGGGCACTTGAACTTCTTCCTGATCACCGTGAATTCGTTCACTGAAAGACAGTAGAAGAGCCATTAGCACCTGACCTCACGTGACCAACCACCTCACTCCACCTCCAAACAGACAGTCTACCCACTCATCGGAGTACAGGGGGGTGGCTGCATAGCTCCCAGGAGCCTCCTGCAAATCAGACAACCTTCCAGGACTTTGCTGAGATCATATCAGAGCTTCACTGAGTCAGCAGCTTGCTATGGGAACAAGTCACCCTACATAGCTGTCTTAACCCTGTTCAGAGCTTCCCTATACCTGCGATCCCACTGGACACCAACACATGACGTTTGGCATGGATGCATTATATACTACCCCGGAGAGGAAGATAAGAAAAACTACCACTCAAGCTGGGCAGTGGTGATGCACACCTTTAATCCAAGCACTTGGAAGGAGGAGAAAGGTGGATCTTTGTGAATTTTGAGGCCAGCCTGGTCTACAGAGTAAGTTCCAGGACAACCAGGGCTACAACCAACAAACAAACGAACAAAAAACAAACAAACAAAAAACAGCACTCAAGTATGGCACAAGCCCAAAAGCTGGGAAGAATAATCAAATGGTTTAATAAAGTTCTGTCCTGATAACCAGGCAGCTCACTGTGGCAGGGGCACTTCACTGTCATCTCTAAGTGAATAAATATACAATCAATCTCAAAAGTTCAGGGGATCACTCAGTGTCCCCCGTATTATTCTGCTCCTGAGGTCCCAGCCGCAGTGTGGGTCTTGGAACTGAAGAGCACAGAGAACAGCCTTGAGAGCACCCAGGTGTGCACAGGCCTGATAATATCAGGGAGACCCTGTTTAAGTCATAGGGAGCCTAATGCTTATATAACAGTCTTTTATCCTCAAATCTCCTGCCATTCTAAGTACCTAGGATGTGCTTCAGGCCAGTGAACACTGAGCACTCTGTGCTAGACCTGGAGAGGCCCAGTTTACCCCAGTATCTGTAAGCCAGGCTCCGATACATCACAACAGGCAACTGGTCATTTCCCCAGAGCTACTGTACACGTTCCTGGTTTCTATGTTTCTAAAAAGGATACTGAGTTCCTGCAGAAAGCCAAGTACATTCTCCCCAAGACTCCCTTTTCCTTAAGATTCAAGTTCTTAGTAAGGTCTTTAATCCCTGCACCTGGGAGGCAGAGGCAGGTAGATTTCTGAGTTTGAGGCCAGCCTGGTCTACAGAGAAAGTTCTAGGACAGTCAGAGCTACATTGAGAAATACCATATTGAAAAAAAACAACAAAAACAAAACAAAAAAGATTTTCTTTGTGTGTGTGTATAAGGCAAGCTCGTGTACAGGTAGAAACTGGGGACAGGAGTGGGAAGATAGATTCATCACAGCCTAGAGAATGAAGCCAGTCACTATGGTCAGCAATCTGGTTTCTTTTGGGTCTCTTTCTTGTATGAACACTATGTGTACTTAAAGAGCTGAGATCATATGTGTACTGGATGGAATATCACACGCAGCATATTGTGACCTCATTTAAACCATCATTTTAACCACACATCCTAAGTGTTTGGATAACAAGTAACTTATTAGAGATGGTGGGATTGCACATCCACATTGCTTACACTTTGCCCACAGAAATTCTTCAGTAGGTCTCAGAAGCAACTCCTGAAAGGCAGACCCTGTTTCTATTCTCTGCGCCTTTAGCCAACCCCAGTGCCCAGTGCCAGGGGAGCATGTGAAACAGTGTAGCTCCCACAGACGGGCCTTCCCAAAAATGGGTCCCAGTAGGAGACTAGAGCATGTGGCAGTGATGGTCGTGTGGTGCCGGGGTTTCTATGTATACTAGAAGGGAGACAGAGAAAAGGCAGTCGGTACTTAGCTCTGCGTGACCAGAACTAGTGGCATACTCATGGCATATGCCATGTGACAGAAGAAACACACATCTGGCCACTACGCACACCAGTCCTGGAGCTCCCAAAAGGGAAAACACGAGCTGCTTTTTGTCCTTTCCTTTCAGGTCTTGACTTGGCTCACATTCCAGGCAACAGAGCAATGTTCCTTAGGCAGAGACACTGCCTGTCACAAACCTCCACAATGGCCCTTCTCACTCCCATGATTCCTACTTTCCTCTTACCACATTTAAAATAAATGAGCCGGGGTTGGGGATTTAGCTCAGTGGTAGAGCACTTGCCTAGCAAGCGCAAGGCCCTGGGTTCAGTCCCCAGCTCCGAAAAAAAGAAAAAAGAAAAAAAAAAGAAAAAAGAAAATAAATGAGCCACTCACAGACAGAAAGGGAAAGCAAGGAGCCAAGTTTCTACAACATTTTTTTTAAAGATGTCTTGGGGTTGTATCCACACTTTTTATTCTATAAACACAAAGACAAGCGCTGTGGTTGAGCGTGCTTTTAATCCCAGCACTCAGGAGGCAAGGGTAGGAGGATCTCTGAATTTGAGTCCAGCCTGGTCTACAGAGCGACTGCTGAAGTGACAGTAGTTAAGAGTATACACTATCCATAAAGAGGACCTAGTTTGGTTCCTAGCACACACACTGGGCAACTCACAGCCACCTAGAACTCCAGTAACACGTGAGCCAACACCCTCTTCTGGCCTTCATAGGTACTACCACCATCCCCACAATTATAAAAATAAAATGCTGAAAATTTTAAATTAGGGGGCTGGAGAAATGCTCAGTGCTTAGGAGCACTTGCTACTGAATACCCAAGTAGTTCACAATTATCTAGAATTCCAGTTCCAGAGAATCCGATGCCCTGTTGCCTGTGAGCACCAAGCATGGGTGTGGTGCACACATATAGATACAAGCAAAATGGCGCACACATATAGATACAAGCAAACATTCGGGCAGGTAAATAAAAATAAATTAAACTTTTAAATGGGACAAGTAAAAATCATGAAACTATAGCTTAAAAGGGACATGGGGGAAGGGGGTACAGAACATTATATGATGTGTATACGTCATATAATGTGTAAATGTCTGGATTGCTTATTGTGAGAAAATGACCAGTGAAATTCATCAACATTAAGAATAAAACTGTAATCATCTTAAATACATCAGAAATTAGTTAGTAAAATTCAATTTTTTCATGGCAAATAAAAATCTGTAAGAAATTTTAAGTGGTTTAATTGCATATTATATTTAAGTACATAATTCAGAATACATGTTAAATGAATAAATGTAAGTAGAAAGCTTTTTTTCTTTTTTGGAGACAGGGTCTCACAGTGTAGCTTTGGCTGTCCTGGAACTCTCTCTGTAGATGACACTAGCCTCAAACTCAAGAGGTCTGCCTGCCTCTTCCTCCCAAGTGCTGGAATTAAAGGCATGCACTACTATGCCTAGCTATAGAAAGATTTCTTTCCTTAGAAGAACAACTCAGTCTAGATATACCCATGATCCCCTCCTTGTGACAGGCTTTGCCCAGAGTGGACATAGATGGCAGGCGGGTGCTCCCCTTAACCCTATACTGCCATACTGGACTGGTGATGTCACTGTAATCCTAGCACTGGAAAGGCTCAATTAGGAGGGTGGAGAGATTGAGGCCAATGTGGGCTATGTAGAGACCTTAACTGCCTCTCAGCATCTCAACCTTATCAGAAAATGCAGGCCAAGGGAAATACAAAATAGCAGAATTCTGCAACATTGTACACCTTGGGACACTTGTGTATAAAAGCATCTTTGAAACTTTGAAACTGTCTATATGACTAGTGAATAATTGCTTGTCTTTTTGTAACATGCAATTTGGTTTAAAGTTTTTACTGTTGCCAAGCCACAAGATGCCACCTTTAGACATCAACAATACCCCTCTAGCTGTAGAACCCACAAGTGGTCACTCAGAAATCTTTTTGTTACTGTCAGGAATACCAAAAAAAGCGCCAGTCAGACAGGATAGGCAGATTTGCTACATGCAGACAGAGAAATCAGTGAGCACTTCCAGAGTCATCAATCATGAAAGGTCCTGTGTGTGTTTCTTCATAGAGCGACAATTTCCAAAGCACAGTACTTGTAATGCATCTCATTAATTGATATAAAAAAAGTTATGCCTCATTTTTCCATTTATAAATGTACCTTTTACATTAAAATAACAAAATATGAAGACATCCAAATTATTTTCAGAAAAATTTTAAACATTTGTTATATTTATTTATGCATTTAGGGGGTGCACACATGGAACAGTCAGATGACAGTTGTAGGCATTGGTTCTTTTCTTCCAAAGTGTGGGCTCAGGGGATCAAACTCAGGCAGTCAAGGTTGGTGGTGCCTATGCTTGCTGAGCCGTCTTGTTTGGCCTTCAGAAAGATTTAAAATATAAAGTGTACATATCTTAAGAATCATCTGCAGTATACTCAGAGGATCTTTTCAAGCCAATCAGAGCCAGCCGTGAGATCTGCCCTACTCTTTTGTTTTGCTACTCTAGGATTTGTATCTGTGGAGTCATCTGGAGACTGACTGGATTCAGTTAACATCGGTCTGGGGAAGTGCAGTCAGTACATTCTTGCTTGCCACAACATAGTATTTTAACTCTGTCCAGCCACATCACAGCGTGCCTGTTTCTACAGAATCATTTGAGCCTAGTGAGCAGTGGTGCTGAAATGATCCTATATGTGTGCCTTGGTGGACATATGTGTGCTCTTTGTCTCTGTTGCACACTCAAGAAAGGCAATATGCCGGGGTTGGGGATTTAGCTCAGTGGTAGAGCGCTTGCCTAGGAAGCATAAAGGCCCTGGGTTGGTCCCCAGCTCCGGAAAAAAAAAAAAAAAAAAAAAAAAAAAAAAAAAAAAAAAAAAAGAAAGGCAATATGCCGTAGACTGTTAGCTAAGCAGCTTTTCAAAAGTTTACAATTCAACTCAAGAGACCTTTTGTGCTTGGTGAGGAGGGCACAGGACTTTTCTTGTGGGTAGATTTCCGAATCCTTCAGTATCATGTATCGTTCACAGGATCTGCACTGTTGCCTGTAGCGCAGCCACACATCTATGTGCACCAGTCTCCACACGGCAAATCTGAACAGCTTACACAATGTCAGCCTGGGTCAAGTCCCCTTCCACTTTCTACCAACCATGGCCTATAATTTCTATATTTGAAGCTTTGATATAGGGGACCATATAATTCTCTAAACCACCTGCAATGGCTATTGTCAACTTGAAAATATATATAATCGCCACAAAGCCTCTGGGTATGCCTGTGAAAGATTATCTAAATTGGGTTTCTTCAAATGTCTGTAGCATCATTCATTCCATAGGCTAGAGGTCCCTGCACAAAAAGAACAAGTCCGGCTGAGCAGCACTACTCACCACTGACACAGACACAATGTGATTAATCTCAAGCTTCTGACCATGCCTTCCTCTCCGGGATGAACTTGCACACTTGAATTGTAACCCAAAATAAACCCTCCCTTAATCATCAGGCATTTGATCACAGCAATGAGAAAAGTAATGTTCTCAGTCCTACCCTCCTCTGCGAGACTCCATATCTAAGACCACTACTGCCTGCCCTAGATCCCTACGGCAGATGCCAGAGAACTAGTTGTCCCTATACTCTCTTAACATGGTTCTTCCCACAGAAACAAGGTTCTTGTCTCTATTTCCTTCCCTCCGGTTGCCTCCCAAGTGCTGGTGCTTCCTTCAATATGTGCTTCTGCATGATTTGACATTCCTCCCATCTCTGGGGCTCAGTGAGTATAAGAAATCTCTCGCTTTAGGGCAGTCACTTCTATGTCTGTGACTTACCACACCTGATTAAAACTCAAACACAGGCAGGGCCCATGTTTATGCGCAAGCGCTCTTACCTACTAAGCCATCTCTCTTTTCATGTTTTCTGTGCTGTGTGCTTTCTGTTTCATGACACCTTTGACACTTTTACTTCTCTCCTGCTACTTTCTTTAAATTTTGCTTTTTTTCCCCTCTTCCTTCTAGACATAGAAATTTAAAACATTCCTTTTTTCTGTAAAGGGCAATTATTTATAAACCATTATGGATGTGGTCTGCAATTTGGGTAGAATGTAATCCTAGTAATTGATGCAGAGGCAGGAGCATCCTGATTTGAGGCCAGCCTAGGCTACAAAGTAAACCTTATCCAGAAGCACCAAAACACAGCTGTGAACAGTAGCTCACACTAGCCCACGCCTTTAAGCTTAGTGCCTAAGAGGTGGAGGCAAGAAAATCAGGAGTACAAGGTCATCCTCAACTACACAGTGAATTCGGGGCAAGACTGGGTATAGCAGACTCTGTCTCAAGAGGATGAAATGGTCATTCTGCAATCAGCTGAGGCAGGAAGATCCTGAGTTTGAAATCAACCTGGGCTATCGTTCCAAAACATTAACTACAAAAAAGTAAGGAAAAAATGAAGGAAGGAAGGAAGGAAGGAAGGAAGGAAGGAAGGAAGGAAGGAAGGAAGGAGTGTTTAGGTGCTGTCTAGTGTCTTCCTGCTGTTGGAGTCTAACCTCAGTTTGCAGATAAGATAAAAGAAAACTTTCCTCCTATGTATTTGGAATATTCTGCACTTGTTGCTATACTATAGAGCTCCTAATTGTGTTGTTACAGGCCAACATGACTGTGAATATAGACACGGAATTTAAACAAAACATAAAGCTGAATACAACAATACAGAAAGAGAGTAACATCTTGCAACCAGATGGGTTTATTCTGGGAATTCAAGGTTGATTTAGCACTGAAAACTGTTCAGATCCTCTCTGTCCTCACTGAGATTTCTGCTTGCTGCTCTGTCCATTACAAAGAATGGCAAAAGCCCAGTCATAACACACTCTTCTCCATTCCTCCCAACTTCTGCTTCCAGAATCTAAAGTTTAAGCTACAAAGTCCACATCCAGAGCTATCTTTTCTATCATTGTGCAGTGATTTTAGAATGACTGAGAAGTACCTGCTTTCTTTAGGATAGTGTTTGATAGATAGATAGATAGATAGATAGATAGATAGATAGATATGTATATGTGTATATGTATATATACATATGTATAATGTGTGTGTATATACATATGTATATATGTGTGTATGTGTGTGTATATAGAGGGAGATAGATATATGTGTGTTTTTCTTTTAGCTTTTCTGTGTCTGTCATATATAAACTGAAAGGAAAAAACAAAAACAAAATCTGGCAAGCAGTACTTTAGTGTCCACTGCTCCTAGCCGTGTACTGAATAAATTTCTCTTTCTAAACAAAACAAACAAAACTTGAGTAGGACTGCAGCTCAGCTGATGGAGGTACAGCATCCTGGGCCCAGTACCAGCACTACATAAACTGGCATGGTAGCTCACATCTGTAATCCTAGGACTGTGGAGAAAGGGGCAGAAGGATCAGCGTTCCTCAGGTCTTCAACAACTTAGCAAGCTTAAAGATGGCCTGGGCCACAGGAGACCCTATTTCAAACAAGTTAAAATTCAAAACACCAATAGTAAAGTTAAATTAGGTATTTACTTATTTAATTTAGTTTAGTTTTGTTTGTTTTGTTTTTGTCTTCTTTTGAGACAGGATTTCTCAGTGTAGCCCTGGCTGTCCTGGAACTCTCTGTAAATCAGGCCGGCATCAGATCCAGGTATCTGCCTACTTCCCAAGTGATAAGATTAAAGGCATGTGCCACCACTGCCTGGCAAATAGATTTTAAAAAAATACTAATTAATTAATTAATAAAAAGAAGACAGCAGCATACACCTGTAATCCCAGAACTTAGGAAGTTGAGGCAAGAGGATCATAGAAATCCAGGAGATCAAGGTTAACCTTGGTGAGATTTTGTCTGGTGTGTGTGAGAGGGCGAGCCTGACAAATTTCTGAGTATTTAATCCGTCTACATTAATATAAGGATTTTATTCCTTGTCTTGAGACAAGTGTCTTTTTTTTTTCTTTTTTTCTGAGCTAGGGACTGAACTCAGGGCCTTGCGCTTGCTAGGCAAGCGCTCTAACACTGAGCTAAATCCCCAACCCCGAGACAAGTGTCTTGCTTGCCCTGTAGCCCAGGCTGACCTCAAACTTGCCATAGTCTTCCTACCACTGCATCCTGAGTGCTGGTTTGTACTTATAAAGTGTGTGTGTGTGTGTGTGTGTGTGTGTTTTCAAATGTCATTCTGTTTTCTTCTCCGTGATGACTTTCAGTTGTTTGTGAAAGACTTAATGTGTTGCTATTATTATTAGCCATTCTTTGTGGCTACGTAGAGAGTTCAAGAGCCAGTCTACAGGTCAGCCTCTTCACCCATGTTATCACTTCACTTCTATGTAAGTTTAAACACCATAAAATTTATAATGCTTGTGCAGGATCATATCCTGTGTTGCTGGAAGTCACTTTCTCCACATCAGCTACCACCCCTGCAGTCGCCTCCTCCTCCTCCTCTTCCTTCTAGTCCACCTCCTCTTCTACATTAGCTCCTAGAAGACTTCTCCCTCAGCCTGGTGCCCGCGTATCTAGCACTGCCTTCTCTTTACTTGTGTTTGACCAAGAAATGATCCTATCCCTGTGGGTCAAGGCTCAGGGTGACAGCTTTGCTCTCTGGCTCTGTGGCTCTCAAAGGACACAGCCATCCACTTCAGTGTTTCCTGCAGAAAACATGTCTCTGGCTGCATTTAAAACTTCTGTTCTACAAAGTACCTGCACATTGTTCCCTCCTGTTGTTATTTGTTTGCTATTCATGAAGCTTCTGAACCCCTTGATGTCCTTTGCCACTGTGGGACAATAAGCTGCTATCTTCCCTGGCTACTGCTTCTGTCTCTTTTCTATCCTCCCCTTTGAAATGTCAACCATGTAAATGAGCCACTGTCCCTGCATTTGTTTGACAATCCCCCTTGAGCTCAGACATTTATCACAGCCTACCTCCAGCTAACAGCTCTACTTTCTGTTGTCTTCTACAATGTCGACTGTTTACACGTTATCCAATGAATTCTTCTGTTTCTCTTTTTTTGGGGTTGGGGATCTCTCATAACCCAGACTTTGCCTCATATTCAGTATGTAGCTGGGGCTGACCTTGAACTCCTGAACTTCCTGCTTCTACCTCCCAAGAGCTGGGGATATAGTTGTGAGCCGCCATGTCTGGCTTATAGCAAATTCTTCATTTTAGCTACTGCATTGCCAGCTCTAAAATGTCTACTTGATTTTGTTGTAGAGAATCCAATTATCTTGAAGTCTTCTATCGTTTAGCCTGCCTTCTTTTCTTTGATTTCCTTGCCTGTGTGTCTGTGTGATAGCTGTCACGTTTCTGATGTAGGCCATCATGAAGCTACAGGGTCCTGAGGTATGTCAGGATAGGATAACCCTCTGTTGTCTTCTATTCAATCCTGGGTATTCATTCAATCCTGGTTAACACAGAGGGATCTCAAGCTAGATGATCTTCCCCTAAAGACGGTAAAGGCTGCTGCTGTCTGTTGTAGCTGACTCTCCTAGAGACAGACTTGGGGAGGGGACTGATCTTATGATGCTCCAGCTCAGCTCCTAGCTCTGAGCTGGTTTAGGACCTTAACCTGGGAGCTCAGTGTCCCCTCATCTTCTCACCTGGCCTAGGCGCTCAGCTTCTTGCTTATTCTGGTTCTGCTATTTGACTGGCATGGCCTCCTGATTTTATAAATTTTGTATACTTCTGGAGTGGCACTCCCCTGTGTATGAAGGCTATTCTAGATACATGTGTGCAGAGTTGGGGTGCTTTATCTGTAGTTTCTTGCTTTTGGTAATTTTGACCCTTAAGAACACCTCTACAGGGCTGGAGAGATGGCTCAGCGGTTAAGAGCACTGACTGCTCTTCCAGAGGTCCTGAGTTCAAATCCCAGCAACAACATGGTGGCTCACAACCATCTGTAATGGAATCCTCTCCTTGTGTGTTGAAGACAGTGACGGTGTACTCATAAAATAAACAAACAATAAAAATATGTTTAAAAATAAAAGAACACCTCTACGTCAATGGCACAATACACACTCT
Source organism: Rattus rattus (assembly GCF_011064425.1). Taxonomy (NCBI): domain Eukaryota; kingdom Metazoa; phylum Chordata; class Mammalia; order Rodentia; family Muridae; genus Rattus; species Rattus rattus. The sequence goes on from NC_046158.1 coordinate 158,500,017, forward strand.
GTGTTCCCTCTAGTAAATGATCTGTGATAACCCTAGAATGGAGGTGTTCCTCTCCTCAAGGCCTCCCAACAGTGTTGCCTGAGAACGTTGTGCCTGGTGACATCTGGGTTTTTATGTATTACTGTAGCTGGATTTTGATGGTTATTTGAGGGCACAGTTTTTCAAATGCTTGTTGCCTAAAAGGTCCAAGCTAATTGTGATCCAAACTGGAAGCTCGAAGAGATTTTTCAAACGTTCTAAGCTAAGCATAGTGACATATTTGTGTAAGCCAAGAACTTGAGAGAGGGAGGCGGGAAGATCAGAAGTTTGAAGTTACCTTCAGCTACATAGTAACTTTGAGGATAATCCCGACTGTCTATAAACAAACAAATAAAATTCCTTAGAAAGAATGGCTTTTTCTTAGTACAGGACAAATTGCCAAAATGATTATGGTGGATACTGTGTTGAACATTTAAGCCATGACTTACAGAGTCAATCAACGCTCCTGTTACCAGAGTGTCAATAAATGTTACTTTCCTAAAAGTAGACATTCATGTTTATGAGACTGCCTCTGTGGTCTTAAGAATTTCCATACACAGAGTATCTTGTGGCAGTTAGTAGTCTAACACAGATAAAGTCAACTTCTGACCACTGAAACCCTTCAAGAAAGATGAATGTCACATGTTGATACAGCCTTTAAAGCTGTGAAATCAACCCTCAACAACCATACTTTAATGAGACGCTTCAGTGGCACCCAGGTTAAAGTGTGTTCAGGAGCCTCTGGAGATCTCACACAGCTGATGGCTGCTGTGTTAAGGAAGGTAACACTAGTAGTGCCGGTGATGCAGCCAGCCATCTAGCCCATACATTGCTGCTTCCCTATCACCGGCCATCTACCACAAACCACCTTTTCAGGTTCTCTGGAACCTGTCCAAATTTTTAAGTAACTTTTTTTAAAAAAATCAGCTCTTGGCTAAGGGCACAACGGGGCACCTTCAGACTGTGGATCTTCAAGTGGGCTCCAGGAATACCTCTTCCTACGGGTGACCCAAGTTCGAAATCTCCAGTGCCACACCCCTCGCTGTCATGGTACCCTGTGCCTTGCACAGTGTCAGCTGGACTCATCTATGCCACAAGTGCCAGGAGCTGGACTTCTCCATCTTCTGAGTCTGTTCACTGTCACAGAGAATTTACAACTGGGACAGGCACAGGTAGACTCGAGTATTCACAGTGAAGATGTGCCACCTGATTGATTCCCCAGATACAGAGCACCTAATTATTCCAGAACCCTTCTGGGACCTCTTGCTAGTTAACAAAAGGTGAGTCCTCCTCTGGCTTCCTGTACCCGCCATCTTTACAATCACCTGCTCTTAATGTTGAGCTAGCATTGAATCCAACACATTTGCCAAAAGTCCAGCAAAAACAGACGCATAGAGTGTTTCTGTTTCTAAAAAACAAGTACAGTTCCCAGCAATTCAACACTTTGAAGGGAAGCTGAGTGCAAGATGTCATGGCTGTACTTAGTCCTCAGATCTTTATAGAACATAATGGAGTTAGGGACACATGGCTCTGCTCCCCGTGAACTGTGGACTCTCCGCCTGCTCATGTCAGCAACCCAATGTGAAAGTCCTCTCCTGGAAGCTGGGCCACACCTAGGATCTGCCCACCAAAAGGGCACTGGCGTAACTTTACCTGGAAGTTGGTAGAGGACTGGAGATCAGACAATTGTCAACACATGCTCTGTTTCCCACACACACACCTACCATCACCTGCTTTGCCACAAGAAGCCACACTCCAAGTTCTCCCATTGGGCGGGCTGCAGCAAATGGACAATGTGGTAGAGCCTAGAATACTGGAGCCAGGCAAGACAAATTGAACACATGATTCAAGATGAAAAAAGGTGCCTGAGGAGGCCTCTCCTGCCTGGACATCAAGGCAAGTCACAAGGAGTCTTTCTGTTCCCACGGGAAATCTTCATTGTAGGCTCCTTAGATGACTTCAGAATAGAGCTGTTTGCACCTAAGGCCACCCTAGCACAGCTACCCCATGCTGGGCAAAGGTATCCAAGGCCTATGAGAGAGATACTAGCCAAGGAGATGCTAGATGCTTGTTCCCAGCATCCTGGCTGGAGAGAACCGGCTGGAGTCAAGTCCAGCAACAACGGCTCAGCCTATCGTCCAGGTCACAAGAAGGTGTCAGCCTAAAATCAGAGACAGACGTGTTACAAAGCATCAGATGGGAGAAAGTTGGGTAAGATTTTTATAGACAACACACTTTGTCACCCCTCACTCACCTGGTCACTGTCCAGATTCTACAAAGACAACCAGTCACTGGCCACCTGGAAAGGAAGGCTGTCATTAATTCCCAAAGAACAGACGCGCAGAAGACAAGCCACCCGTCGGGCACTAGCACTGTGGCTATGGCTTTAGAAAGGCGACCGAGGAGGTGCGCCTAGTTAATGCCAGAATCCAATGTTTGAAGCCATATTCTTCTTGAAAACTTCTGTTCTTTTCCGAGGGCAGCAAACAGGCCTCTTCTTGGTTGACAGTGTCTAGGGCAGCTTCAGGAACAGGAGAAAGACAAGACTCCACCTGGTACCGTTGGGCCCCATGCAGGGTTGGGTGTGAGTGCAGACTCTCAGGTGGCAGAGGCTCACACTAAGCTAACACACACACACACACAGACACACACACAGACACACACACACACACAAACCTAACAGAGACGACCATTCTCATTATCTTTAGGGATAGGCGCTATATGAACCAGATGTCTTTATTAGAAGTAAAAAAAAAAAAAAAAAAAAAAACAAGATATCTTCACGTAGCTCAGAGAAATATTCAAATTAAGCATAACGTAATTCAGCACACGCATCACTGTGGGATGAAGCCAGCATTAGTGAAAGCTAATGGCTCTGCTCACTTGGGAGTGTTGAGATGAGCATAAAGAGAAGCTAGAAGCAGGAGGGCTCTTTTTTTTTTTTTTTTTTTAAGATTTATTTATTTATTTATATAATTTATTTATGTATATCACTGCTCTATCTGCATGTATTCCTACATGACAAAAGAGGACATCAGACCCTGTTATAGATGGTTGTGAGCCACCAAGTGGTGGCTGGGAATTGAACTCAGGACCTACTGAAAGGGCAACCAGTACTCAACCAGTACTGCTCTGTCTGGAGTTCTGGTATATAATGTAGAGACGTATGAACTCCATTCCAGTGTTCCCCATGGGCATCTCACAAGCACTGTCAGTGTTCTTGGAGTGCAGCTGATTAGGGCACAACGCCAGGGTCAGTTAGAGACAGGTGTTTTGGGGAACTTTCCCCAAAACTGGCCAATTCCAATAGCAAGAGTCCTTGCTTACGACTTGTCTGGGATGGGGTCTCTTTTCTAGAAGCAAATTGAGTCCAATAGAGGAAGTAGCACAGAAAGTTGTAACTCACAGCACCTAGTTCTGAGAACCAAAAACTCCTGAAAAGGACTCCAAGATGTCCCAGCCTGTTTCCAGCTGAACATGTAGCTTGTCAAAGCCCCTTATAGGAGATGAACTAAAATTCCAAATCAATCTAGAATTAGGTTACCAGACTGGACTGCTTTTTAAACCATAAGGAAATATTCTTCAACAATCTCTAAGCCAAAAACAAGCCACCTTTGTTCTCTGTAGAATAGGTTCCTGGGCCTCTGCCCTGTGGGGTGTGTGGCTATGGAAAGAACTATTTCCAAAGCACAGTATGATGCCAGCTTCTGTGCCAACTCCACCAGTGAGTAGGTTTTGAAGGTAGATAGTTAAGCCCTTAGGACCTGAAAGGAACATGGAAAATGCACACAGGACACAACTGTGCTATGCAGTCCTCAGGGGACCATCCATCGGTGTGCTGGGGATGGCACTTTTAGGTCATCAAAGATAGTGAAAATGGTGGCAGTCTGTGGTGTCATAGCCTCCTAAGGCCAGCTGGTCTTATTTGCTCTTGTAAACCACGGACTCAGCGCTTGCAGTATTTCTTCAGGTACAATAGAAGAAATGAAGGTACCAAGGCCTCAGATGGCTCAATGAGCACCCACAAGTTATAAAATAGTAGCAGAGTGGGCTGGAGAGATGGCTCAGCGGTTGAGAGCATGGACTGCTCTTCCAGAGGTCCTGAGTTCAATTCCCAGCAACCACGTGGTGGCTCACAACCATCGGTAATGGGATCCGATGCCCTCTTCTGGTGTGTCTGAAGAGATAGACAGTGAACTCACACATATACACTAAAAACAGTGAGGGGGGCTGTAGAGATGGCACATCAGTCAAGGCTGTGTATTTCTTTTCCAGAAGACCTGAGTTCAATTCCCAGCACCTATATCAGGAATAGCTCTAGCTACAAAGGGATCTAGCACCTTCTTCTGGCTTCTGCAAGCAGATGGCTGGCAGGCACGTGTACGCATGCACACATAAAATTTAAGTATATATTTAAAAACCAGCAAGTGCAGGGTTTGATGGTGCACACTCCTATATCCTAGAACTTGGGGGCCAGAGATAGAAGGGTCAGAAGTTCAAGGTTAGCCTCAGCTACATATCAAGCTTGAAGCCAGCCTGAGCTACCTGAGACCCTGCCTCAAAAAAAAAAAAAAAATAATGAGAGAAAAATCTACAACTTAACCAGGCAGGACTGTAATTATAGCTCCCAAGAGAATGTAACAGGAGACTTGAGATCTGTCTGAGTTATACCGCAAACTGGTCAATTTATCAAGATTCTGACTTTGTCTCAAAATCAAGATTAAAAATAACCAGAGAGTGTCTCGGTGACAGAGTGCTGGTCTACCATGCATAAGACCTAGGGTCAATCCCAGTACAAAATAACAATAATAAAAATCTTTAAATACCAGACCACATCCATATCAGTGTGTGAGCAGACAGCTGGGTCACAGCTAGGACCCATGCTTCCTACCCTCTACCACAAAGCAGCTACCAAGCCCAAGGAGCTACAGTCACTTTTCTCCAACAACATTCCACACCCACTGGGAATGGGTCCTTCAGCTCCTACAGTGGAAGTCTCAGCCACGCCTGGACAAAGCTTGCTGCCAGCAATTCATGCGGTAGTTATGAATCCCAGGAGAAAACCAAATCCAGCTGAACACAGCAGCCAGAATCCTGACACCCTTGTCACACAGGTCATCTTCTTTCCCAAGTGCCTCTCTGGAGCTCATCGGAGCTGAAGCATGAGCTCCCCCAGTGAAAGGAATTGAAAAATATCCAACCAAACACTAGGCATTTCTTTTCAAACTTATTTGACATCCCTGCGTGTACATCCCTAGAAAGGAGATGTTCGGATCCTTCAGGACACCTGCAGCTCAAAGGATGCATTTCTAGAACGGGAAGGTGAACTAGGTGCTTAGGCTGGTTTGTGGAATCGGGCTGCCCCTCCTACCTAAGTCAGTCACTCATCTCCCCCAAACTCATAACAACCCAGCCCCAGTGACGGGGAAATAAAGCACACTGTCCAGCCAACCACATAATTCCTGAAACCCCCAAATCCTGCCACTTTAAGGAAAGGACTGGATCTCAGTATATGACCTTGGTTAATTCAAACTCACGATCCTTCTGCCTCAATGTCCTTGATGCTGGGAGTACAGGTGATTACCCCTACAGCCAGAAGGACTCTGTCAACTTCTGGCCATATATGTGGAAAATAAAAGGGCAAATGTATATGAAAACATATTTAGGATATTAAAAACAAGAAAGTTAAAACATCATTGAAATAACAAAATATCAAACCCAAAAGCCAGTTCCACCTGTGAAGGAAAGAACAGGAAAAGCCTTGGCTATCTGCAGAAATACAGGTAGGGGGTGTATGCTAAGCATCAAGGACGGTCACAAGGACACTTGCTGCCATATACCACCTCCAAGCTTTATGAAATACAAACCGAGAAGTAACTCATATCAGAAGAGAGGTTTAAGAAAGAAAACACACATTCACAGCCTTCCCAGCTAACTACTACCCTGGCCTGGCCGGGACCAGGATCACTCAAACACAGCAGGACAGGAAGGGTTTTCTGAGGTCAGACCTAGAGGCACCAAAGATCCTGAGACAGAAAGGGAAATCAACTCTTAGGGCTGGCCACGCCCTCTGACTCTGTTTACTGCATGCATGTCCCCAGCAAAAACAGGCAAAATTTCTTTTGAACAGAGCTCATGCCAAAGTGAAGCTACCAGACACAGAAATGATATAAAACCTGCATTCCAAAATTATTCTTAAGGACAAACAGTATCTGGGGAACCAGGGAGCCAAGGAACAAAAGAGGGGTTTTTACCACATCCCCTCCTGAGCGGGGAGTTTACACTATTCTGTTCCCATGAGTATGTAGGAAGAGTGAGAATAATCTAGATCCTGCCTCACCTCCACTGTTCTACGTTATCCACAAAAGTTGCTGAATTTCAGAACTCCTCTCTTCGTGTGAACTCCAGGTGCCCCAGATCCCCTACAACCACCTCCATGAGCTGTACCAATACTCTGGGACCTTGAGGAATCCGACAATCTCCGCCCATAGATACACTTTGCTCTTGAGACATTTGCCCACACTGGCTCGTCCAAGCCATGTTCGACGCTCTCAGATGCTGTTTAACAAGTCGGGGCAGCTGTGGACTGGCCTCATCCCTTCTTCTCAGACGTGGAAAACAAGGCCTAAAAGTGCTTTTGAAAGTATGCTAATCCCAGCTGGCCTTCACGGCCGCTGGAGAGTTGACTTGGAAAGAAAGAGAGCAGACATCGGTTTCCACCTTTGATCTTTATTTGCCATAAGTAATTTGCATAATTCCTCAAAACAATACAAAAGCCCAGTAATGTTTTAGTGCACATGGGAACAAAGCTGTAAACATGCTCCAAAGTACCAGCGTCAAAGGTGACTGGAAACTGTCCTGTAATTCAGTGGCCTGGAGGATGACCAGTCACCACCATAGTCACATGGACTTGGGCTTCCTAGGAGAGGATACCCCTCATGTTCTCCAGTGTGGGGTGTGTCTCTTCCTCCCCCACAGAGAAAAGTATCGTCATGTTCTCGCACTCATGCTGAGTACCAGATAAACAGGAAGTTGTGGAGCTAGATTGGTACCCAGGGTAGTCATACCGTTCTCCCAGCATCACACAGATGGCTGCTATAGTCAGTATGTACTATGCCAAGGGAAGTGGCCTGTCTTGTGGCTATGAGCTCAGCAGATGCTAATGCCTCCTGTCTCACAGGAAAAGGCAGCTCGGGGGAGCCAGCTGCTAAACAGCAGCTGCTCTTCAGCTGTAGCATGGTCAGTCTACGGTCTGTATTTCAGCTGACACACTAAGGTCTTAAATGTAGCATCCGACTCCTTTTTAAAAACACGCGTTTGACCAGCACTTTCTAGCAAGAACAAAGCAAGCTCCACATCCCTGGGTCAGTGGCTCTCTGCATGTCTCCTACACAGAACAAATCCCAGCATAAAGGCTAGGCAGAGGCACCAGCAGAGGGAGCCAGTGCTTGTCCGTTGGACACAAAGGACTATCTCCTGCACCAGACCTGCCACTGGCTCAAAAGGAACTTATGGTTTTAGGTTTACTAATTGTGTGAATTGTAAGCTTGGTGGGTCTTAGGTTTAGATGCTTCAAATTTGAGCACAAAACATTCCAACAAACGCTCACTTCTCCCTCTTGCTGCCCAGTAACGCATACTAACACCCTTCTTGTTCTGTAAAGCAAGCAGTAAAGCAGGACTCAGAGCCAGTCTACTTCCTGAAAGGTCTTGAGCTGTGAGGTGGCTGCAACCCACAGCAATCTGCCTGACAGACGCCAGCCACAACCTCATCCTCAGTAACACCAGGGTCTGAAGGGTGGAGACAAGGAACTTAAATCAAAGCAAGACACAGGGACACACCAGAACTTGCACTTACGAGATAGTGAGTGGGCACCTTTGGGCAGGTACTCGAACAGAAGTGAGCCGTCATCACCGAGCACGTCAGCCTTGAGTGACAGCAGACTGTTCTTACTCATGAGTGCAGCACGAAGATTGGCCACTGCAGTGGCCTGGTGTAGTGCTTCCTCCTTCTCTGGGGTGAGGGGTGGGCCCAAGTAGCTGGTTTCTCCTCCTAGGAGGCCCTCATCGATGTGATGAGCATAGAGCTCTGCTCTCTCGCCTCGGCTGTCCAAGCTGCTGGCCTCAGTGACCGTGAGGTCCACATCTGGGGATGGGGAGGTACACAGGTCATTTGGGGAGATTTCAATGGGGAAATGAAGACAGGAGAATAAAGGCCTGTGGCCAACACTTGCCCAGAGCAACATGAACCCTTAGTATATTGTGCTACTGATCCCACCTGCCCAGATCCATAACACGCCACACAGCACAGTAAACTTTACAGTCCAATGGGAGCTTCATTCAGAACCAGGGTAGAAGACTCTCAGTTGGGTGCCACAGACCTGAGCCCAGGCCCAGCTCTGGGGCTACCACAGAATCTCCTCTTCTCAAAGAATAGGGGGCATTCAATACGTACCAATAACCATGAGAGCTAAAACTCCTAAAAGGAAAACCTCTATATAGCCTCAGGTTCATGATGGGTTATCACCAAAGGCACTAACAATGAAACATAAAAATTGGGCTTTATCACAGTTAAAAACCTTGTGCCAGGTATGATGGCGCATGCCTGCAGTTCCAACATGTAGGAGGAAGAGGCAAGAGGACCGGGGAGTTCAAGGTGATTTAACTACACAGTGAGTTTGAGACCACTAGGATATATGAGGTTCCATCTCAAAAATAAAACGAGGTACAAGATAAATAAGTGAAAGCCGATGTGCTTCAGTGACAACCCACAGCATGGAGAGGTGTACGACTCAGAGTGGCCTTACACATCTGAGACAGGATCTCAGGTATGCTCTAGCTTTGTGGCCAAGCAGGACCTGGAGCTGCTGCTCCTCCTCCCTCACCTCCTAAGTCCTGGCATTGCAGGTGTTTGCCACCATGCCTTGTTCACACAGTATTGGAAATTGGATCTAATTCCTATAAGTACTAGGCAAGCACTCGGCCACTGAACCATATTCCATCCCAAATATATACAGCTGATAAGACATATATCACGATTCTGAAATCTCTTATAATTCAATAATAAAGGTAAATAAAAACATGTACTAGACCTGACTAGACAGTTACCTAAAGACACAGATGGCCAATAATCTCACAAATCAAACATCTTTGTCATCAGAGAAATGCAAATTAAAAACATAGAAAACGTCTAGGGCAATGGCCTAATGGGTTAAGAACACCTCCCATTAAACATGCAGCTCTGAGTTTAAATCCCCAGCACTTAGATAAAAGTCAGGTATGACTGTGGTAATTGCTTTCCTAGGATACCCAAGGCCGTGAGTTCAATTCCCAGCACTGTAAGAAAAATAATTTCACGTCTGTGAGAACAACATCTTCCAAACCAACAGCAAACAGCAAGCATCACTGAGGAGATGGAGAACCTGGGGTCTTGGCATAACTGAGAACATGGTTCATGCAACTCCCAAAAGTGAACTGGCCTAAGGCACTCTGGTTAAGGCACAGCTGAAGTGACCAAGCAAGGAAATCTGTTTTCCTTAATGTGAGAAAGTAAAGAGGGCAGAAATGCCAAAAATGGCCCACAAATGACCTGAGCCCAACCCGTTATGCCACGCTCCTGCTGTAGGCTCCTGTCCTAATGAGGAGACAGTCCTATGAGGCCACAGTGAGAAGAGTCCCTGAAAGACAAGTGCTAATGACCCCCAGACCCTTTCTCCAGATGCACAGAATAGAAAGAAAACACTAGAAACAAAGAAAATACTAGTGTTTCTATATGCTCAAGGCCTCCTAGGCCATGGCTGACATCCTGAAAGAAATGCTTAACAGCAATATCAAAAAGGAAAAACTCCACAGTAGAAAAGCCATTCATTACTAGGGAAGTGTCAGGAGCTCCCTCAGACACATCCATTGGATGCAGTTTTAAAAAGCTAAAAACCATTCAAATACTTGTGGGAAGGTAGCATGCACTTTGGATGACCTAGGATTTAAGAAAACCAATAAGACAGACATATCAATACTAGATTCCAGGTGTTTTTTGTTTTTGTTTTTGTTTTTTTTTGTTCTTTTTTTTGGAGCTGGGGACCGAACCCAGGGCCTTGCGCTTCCTAGGCAAGCGCTCTACCACTGAGCTAAATCCCCAACCCCTCCAGTTGTTTATTTGTGTGTGTGCTCTGCCTGCATATTTGGATGTTACTACGTTTATGCTTGATGCCCACAGAAATCAGGAGAGGGCATCAGATCCCCCTGGAACTGGAGTTATAGATGATTGTGAACCACCACTGGGTGCTAAGACTCGAACCCAAGTCCTCTGCAAGAGCTGCTCAATCATCCCTCCAGAACTATAGTGTTTTGCACCTTAACACTTAGGGATTAGTAAGAATCTGAATTTCCCTATGGCATCTAACTTGCTGACCTTTAGGTCTAGAAACAAGAGAATGATAGTAGGACTTGGACAGTTTCTCTGTCACTGGCTTCCAGACTTATGTCATTCAGTCAACTGTGACAAGAACTGTCCCTACTCTCTCCAAAACAAAGCTCTAAGGTAAACAGATTATGAACAAGTTCCTTAATTATGAACAAGTCTCTAATAGAACACTAGAGTTACAAACAATATTGTTTTACCTTGTAAACGTTAAAGCTCCAGTTTACTACATGTGTATTATACCTCAAAAGATAATAGTAGTTTTTACCGAAGAGCTCACTTCATCATACACCTGCCCACGAGAAAGCTGACAACAGCCTGAGATGATGTCATAGTCTGATCCCCAGAGTCTGTGATTATGTCACCTTCTGAGGAAGTCAGCAGGGATGGGGAGAAGGAAGGCAGACTATACCAGGCCTTAACTGGAATCACAAGGTTCTTAGTAGCAGAAGGAAAAGGCAGGAGAGTTAAAGAAGTGAGAATGGAGGGAAGGTAGGAATGGAGTGGGCCATTAGTTGAGAGCTGCAGAAATCTGCCTACTATCTCCTGACCACACAAGACTCCTGGAGCTGCAGGTAACTCAAATGTGTTGCATTAAGCCACAAAACATAGTGGCTTGCTATACAAAGGCCGGGGTCCTGAAGTGCCAGCTGTGGTAGTCCAAACAGTGTAGTAATGTGTGCGTATCTCAGTGCCCTACATTCATGGGGAAGGAGTCAACTCACCAGGAGAGTAACGCACAGCTGCCCACTGCTAGTGTAGAAACTCAGACCTGGCAAGGTGCCCTCAACAGGACAAAGGCCAAGCCATGTGGATCAGCTCTGGGATGGGCGATCTCCAGGATGCAGGCTGAGGGTGCCGCTCACCTCAGTGAACTGCAGGGTTAGCAGTTCCCCCATGTTTCTGCTGCGTATTTGATGTAGAAGGGTGTCCTTATGACCTAATAGCTATTACTCTCTTAGAGCAGCTGTGACTACATGAACCTCAGGACTGGGCTTGCTGATGCTCATAGAAGAGAGCCCCTCTCGTCAGATAAATGTAATTCTTTATATGGTCTCACGGTCTCAAAAAGTGATCAAGCACATGGAGTCAAAGGTTAACGGGATGAAGGAGTCCGTCTATGTGGTCATTATCTGGCTGCCATAGGAATTTTTGGTGATGTAGCCCTTTTGGGGTCACCCTTGCTACCCACGTAGCCCTTACCCTCGTTATCTAAGTAAGCCCAATGAAATCACTGGTTCATCAAATTTGACTTTGATGAAATTACTTTGGGCTCTTGATGGCCTATTTGCAGCAAGTGCATATTTGTTCACGACTCTCCATGGTAAGTTCACCCAACGTCTGACTCCTCAGTTGTTTTTCTCTCTAAGATTTACTTATTTTTGCCAGGCAATGTGGCACATGCCTTTGATCCCAGCACTCAGGAGGCAGAGGCAGACAGACCTCTGAGACTGAGGCAGGCCTGGTTGACAGAGTGAGTTCCAGGATAGCCAGGGCTACATAGAGAAACCCTGTCTTCAAAGACAAATAAAAACAAATAAACAAACAAAAGAGATTTCTTTTTATTTAAGATACATGGGTGTTTTGCCTGCATGATGTGCATGCGGTACCTGTGGGGAACAGAAGGCACTATATGCTGTGGAAGTGGAGATGCAGGCAGCTGTGAACATGGTGGGTGGTAGGAACTGGACCTGGGTCCTCCCCAAGAGCAAAAAGTGCCTTTAGACACTGAGCCATTCCAGCTTGCAGCAACCTCAGTTTTTAAAATAACTTTCATTACCTTTTCTCATTGTCTTTTATCTTGCGGTCGTAAGGATCAATTCTGGGACCTCTGCCACTAAACCTTAAAAGTCCTTGAAGAAAGTCGTTACATGAAAGCTTTCAAATTAGCACATGAAATTATACCAGACATAATGGGTTTAAGCCTACAGTCCCAGCACGCAGGAGGCTGAGGGAGGAGGGTCAGTTCAAGGCCAGCCTGGGCTATGTGAGAGTCTGTATCAGGAGGCTAGGGGCTGGAGAGGAAATGGCTCGGAATTAAGAGTACTGGCTGCTCTTTCAGGACCAAGATTCAGTCAAAATACCCACACTCATAAAATACAATAGTAAGTTTATGTTTTGTTTTTGAGACAGGGTTTCTCTTTGGAACCCTGGCTGTCCTGGAACTTGCTCTGTAAACCGAGCTGGGCTCAGAGAGCAGCAACCTCTGCCTCCTGAGTGCTAGTATTAAAGGCATGTGTGCATCACTACACACAGCAACAATAATAAAAAATAATACTTTTAAAAATAGTATCAATAAATCCATTAGATATGTTTACCATCTGATTTCTCACTTTTATATCCATGTTTTAATCTGATTTATTACAGATTGTAGAGCCTTGGAAAAAGAAACTCTGTCAGTCTGAACATTTCAACATAAGTTCCTGATTTATATAAGGGAGGCTGCTGTGGCATGCAGTGTCGCTGGCATGGAGTGTGACCAGCTCCCCGGGCGCCAGCATCAGTGTGGACTTTTGTGCCTCAGTCTATGCATTTAAAAAAAAAAAAAAGAAACGAAGAGAATAAAAACTCCAAGCTCATATGAAAACAGGACCCAACCAGATGGGTAGGTCTTATAGGAGCTGCCAGAGGAGAACCTATGTCCTGGAATGTGACTGAAAGGCAGTGTCTCCGTAGGAATCTTGCCAATGATGCTTCTTCGCATGGTGTCAAACTACAGACCTGCAATACAGTAGGAAATTAACCACAGGAAGCACCACCATAAGCCCATACCTTTAATCTCAGCTCTTGAGATGTGGAGGCAGGGGAGTCCTAAGTTCCATGCCAGTCTGGGCTACAGAGTGAGATCTGCTAGTGAAACAAAACAAAGCAAACAAGAAATACCACCACAGACACGCCCTGCTCCCCTCACGGTGACTATCCCGCCAACTTGGCATCCTACCAGAACATGTCTTCTTTCAATAAACCAGAAAATCCCTGCAGAGTCTGGGGAGCCAGAGCTCTGCCTACTGTGACTGCCAGGTTCCCAGAAGCATATCCCTGCACACAGCCGCCTTGTCTTCTCACTCCTCAGCCCAGGTGACACATTCCACCAGACCAGGAAGCACTATTTGGACTTTGCTGGTGGGGTCCATACACTACCAGCTCTGCCAGGTACCGGGAGTGGCTAGATACCGGCCTCAACAGTCTCTTCATTTCAAAGAACGTTTAGGCTGGTCTGTGAGTTCACCATCTGTAAACTGAATGCTTTTAGAAAACACCAGGACAAAAGAAACACTCCCATTAGAGCTCAGCCTGAAGAGCGAGGGACAATGAGACCCTTCAGTACCACCAGGAGGCTCTGGCTAAGGCCTGCTTAGAGATGCGAAGGAAGGTGGTGGGTCTGAGTCCACCTGCCCCCCTACATGAAGTCACTGTGTGTACCCTGTGTACATCAGAATCTAAGTAGAGCCTGAAGCCCAGCCTGTCATAAGCACTCCTGAATGCCAGGACACCCTTCCCATAAATCTCCATGTTTCTGACCTTTGCTCTCCCTTGCCTCTTGTTCTTGCCTCCCACTGTCCTAAGGCAAAAGCACTGTCCTTCCCGGGATTGGCAGGCTGGTGTGATCAACTTTTTTCTGCCTCAGTGCCATGTCCTCCTTTCCAACAAAACCACCCCCAAAAGAGCAATTTTGCCTGTCTGGTCACCAGCTGCCACCCTAAACACTATGCAGGGCCCAGTCAGAACTGACTTCAGGAGGTTCTGTCAGTCGTATTTCAGAGGAAAAGCACACGGGCGAGAAGATGAGCAGAGAGGGTGGAGTAAGGTGAAGCCCAGATCGGTGCTGTGGAATGTGGGGTGTGGGCAGGCCGAGAGGGCGCTGTCACCTTCCCCTCAAAGCCACACAGTGTTTTCTTTACAAAGATCAATTCTGAAGGAAAACAGAAGTGAGTGCATCTGGGGCTGGGGGAGGGGAGGGGCTGGGAGGGGTGGAGGGAAGGACACTGCAGTTGGGATGTAATGTATGAGGGAAGAAAACATTAAAAAATTAAAGATGATCAAATTCCTAAATGACAGCGTGAAAAAGTGACCTTATCAATATCGTGGTAAATGTCCAAGCCTAGTCAGCACCAGGGCAGCCTGGGACACTCTTCACAACCATGAAATTTGTACGTGTGCGACAGAGATAAGCTCACATGGTTTTTATCCTGTGAGTCTTCCTATCTGTGCTGTGTGGACCAGGATGGCTGTGATAGCCTAGGAGGCTTTGAGCCTCCCTTTAGCTCCCATTCACTGCTAGGATGAGATAGGAAGAGAAATGTAGGCTGCATCTGATCCAGAGGGAAAGAAAGAGGCTCATCCTGAAAGCCCATGACATCCGTCCCCTAGGCAGGGAGGCGTCACAGAGTGTGGTCGCGCTGCCTCCCCAAATCCCTCGTCTTCAGCTGGAGCCACACTGAGGTCCTGATCAACCCCAACGTGTGGAGGCTCAACCTTCCTAAAGTCCAGCGCATTAACTCAACAAAACCTTTAACTTTGAAATAGCTTTACATTCTTGATGCTTGCAATATATTTTAGGAAGGAGTGTAGCTGGGCCCTGGAGTGTTTCTCCATCATGCCTGAACTAGCTACTATTTCACCTCATAGGCGCATCACTGGCTACCATGAGAATCATCACTGATCTCTCTTTGCAGATGGATCAGGGAGGCTCCACCCTAGGGGGTTCCAGAGAGGAATGATGAGTATCTAGCCAGAAGGCTTGCCTGTGTCCATCACATGGCTACGTATAACTGATATGCTTATTTAAGGCAGTTCCCACCAGCTAGCACATAAGTGAAATCAATTTTAACACTGATTTTTTCAGACCCATGCGTTATAATGCGTTTTTGTTTTGAAAATCACTTGTAAAAGTTAAGTGATCCAGGAACCAGGATGGGGACACACAGAGAGGACATGGCAAGCGGTCAGGACCTATCTGAAGGTTTCACATCTGAGCAATTGCTCACAAAGTCCTAAACGGTACCTGACATGTGTCTGTCTGCCTGATGTGTGTCTTTAGCAAAGACTTTTCTCCTACTATAAATAATACATCAATCTCTAACTCTTTAGTGAAAACAAACTGACCCCCATCAAGTGTCATGATTTATGTTTCCTAATCTTAATCTGAGAGCCAGGGTGGCAGAGGCTCAACGAATGACACATTACCATGACACGCAGGAAGCATCCCACGCTGCAGCCTACATCTCACATCCTTATCTCAGCCTTCAGAATCCCCAAGCAAAGGCAGTTCACAGTTGCCTTGGCAACCCAAGGATTTAAGACTGAGGGAAGTATACAGCCAAAATCACTTGTTGAATTCTGAAAACACCTTCTGCTCGCTGGCTGCATTTGAAACCTCCAGCCCACAGGCTCTGGAATTGTTCCACTTCCTAATTTACCATTGACTCCCATGGCATACGTGCTCCCGGCATTGTCACTTGCAGGATAACTCATTGGGCACACACATGTATTCTGAGACAAGGGGAGGCTCTGAACATCCACGAGCCTCAAAATGTACCCCAAAAGTCTCAGCATTCACCAGGTTTGGGTCAAAAGTGATAAAAAATCATAAGCAAATCCAGCAGGCAGACATCACTATCCATGTCTACTGCCTTGAGTAGCTCTCCGAGGGACAAGTAGCAGGAAATGACTGACATTCTTCTGATTCAGCTCAGTCCATCCCCAGGGAGCACGGGGGCTGCTTGGAGACATGTGTACATGTCAGGAGATATCTGTGGCTGTCACAACCATGACAAATGCCGCTGATACCTTGTCAGTACAGCCCAGGAACTCTGCTCCATATCTTCCTATCCTAAAGACACCAGGAAAGAAAATGACTCAGCCCAAGGTGGAGTAATGCAGAACAAAACCAACTTTTACAATCATTTCAGTGTCTTGCTCTAGCTCTGTACTTTGTAGCTCAGTATTGGAAACACGGGGCAATGAAGAACTTTAAAAAAAAAAAAAAATTGAAGTGTGTATAGAGAGATGGTTCAGCAGTTAAGGGCGTTTGTTCTCGAAGAAGACTCTGGTTCAGTCCCCAGTACTGATACGGTGACTCACAACCACCTTTTCTAGTATCAGATGATCCAACACCCACTTCTGACCTCTGATCGCAGTGAGCACTAAGCGTGCATGTGATGCACATGTACACATGCAGGCAAAACATTCATATACGTAAAATAAAAATTAAGTCTTCCAAAATAATTTGTATTGCATGTATTTGTGTATGTGTGTACACGTGCACAGGTAAGTGCCCATCCAGAGGTCAGAGGACAACTCTGGGGAGTTGGTTCTCTCTCTCCTTCCATCTTTATAGAGGTCTCAGGAATCACACTCTGTTTGTCCAGCTTGTAAGACATGAGCCTTTATACTCCTGGCCTTGTTAATCAGCCATGAGAACTTGAATGGGTAAGAGCAACAGAATGTCAAAGCAAAGAGGCCTTCCAGCACAGAGCTACAGAGTACTGACTGATAGTTACAGAGTTCCCATTCTCAGTACCTACACTATGGTTCACAACCATCAATAACTCCAGCTCCAGTGTATTTGAAACCCTCCATTGACCTCCGCCAACACCAGGCACACACATGGTGTGCACTCATTAGCGCTAGCAAAGCTTTCATACGAAGCTGGGCAATGGTGGTGCATGCCGTTTTTAATCCCAGCACTCAGGAGGCAGAGGCAGGTAGATCTCTGTGAATCTGAGACCAGTCTGGTCTACAGAGTGAGTTCCAGGACAGCTAGGGATGTCACACAGAGAAACCCTGTTTCAAAAAGCAAAAGATAAAAACAAACAAAAGAAAAAAAATCATACAAAATAAGTAAATCTAATTTTTTTAAGTTCTGGAGAAGGATAGTACACAACATGAATGTACTTAATGCCAGTGAAGTACTCAGTTTAAAACATCTACCAGAAGGAGGGGCTGGAGAGACGGTTAAGAGTATTCCTCTCTTGTGAGGACCCAAGTTTGACTCCTAACATCCATGTTGGGCAGCTTACATCTGCTTTTGGCCTCAGTGGATACCTCGACTCTTGTGCACATATAATACCCATTCCCCCTCATACACATGTAATTAAAAATAAAATAAATAAATAAAAGCTTGGGCTGGAGAGACATCTCAGTAGTTAAGAGTACTTGCTGCTCCTCTAGAGGACCTGGGTTCAATTCCTGGTACCCACAAGGCAGCTCACAACGGTCTGTAGCTCCAGTTCCAGGGGACCCATTTCATCAGGCAAGCATGTGGCACATGTATCAGTGCATGCAGGTAAAATACCCACCCACCTAAAAGAAAATGAATAAATCTTCACCAAAAAATAAGAAAAATAAAAGTTTTAAAAATTTAATTATACGGGTGGTGGTATATGCATCTGAGTATCAGACCTCTCTGAAGCTAGAGTTACAGGTGATTGTGAGCTGCCAGGCATGGATGCTAGGAATTGAACACAGGTCCTCAGGAAGAACGATACATGCTGTGACAACTTGTGACAGACACATTCGCCCCTCACTGTAAGGCTGCTTTCAGTTACAACATCCCAGTTTGAGGCAGCAAGAACCTGAGGACCAAGAGCCAAGCCAAAGTCTGGGGTGGGGAGCAGAGCTGAGACCCACTCTAGTCTGACTCTGGGTGGCCCTGGCAGTACATGTGCATGAAGGTCCAGTGCATGAAGAAAAGCAGCCAACTCAAAATGGATGAGCTTCCTCAACTACTGTTCCAGCAACAGGCCCTACTATAGCTTATCTTGTTGGTTTCACGGAAGCCTCACATGCTACATGCCAGAGCTGCATTGATGTGACGGATACACAGGGTTGTTAGGGACTCAGCCATCTTAGTATTTGAGTTATGCAGAGCACAGTCCCTGCAGCCATACTAACATCGGTATTAGAAGGTGACCATGGGCGGTGGCGGCACACACCTTTAATCCCAGCATTTAGGAGGCAGAGACAAGTGGATATCTGAACTTGAGGCCAGCCTGGTGTACAGAATGAGGTCCAGGACAGCCAAGGCACAGAGAAACCTTGTCTCAGAGAAAACAAAAGTATTTTAGATAGATAGATAGATAGATAGATAAATAGATAGATAGATAGATAGATAGATATATAGATAGATAGATAGATAGATAGATAGACAGACAGACAGACAGGCAGGCAGGCAGGCAGGCAGTCAAACAGTCAGGCAGGCAGGCAGGCAGGCGGATAGGCAGTTAGGCAGGCAGGCAGGCAGGCAGGCAGAGAGAGATAGATAGATGATAGATAGATAGATAGATAGATAGATAGATAGATAGAGAGGTGATCATGGGGCGCTACTAGTGTGAACCGGAATGTACCACTTCTCCAACAGCCATGGTTCATCGTCAGCACAGTGAACTGGGCTGCCTACACCCAGCCTGTCACAAAAACGGCTTACTTGAGTCTCGGCTGCTGAAAGGCCATCCTGACGTGGGCAGGAATGAGGGTACAGGCGAGCCGGCCTGGCTGTCCTCCTCCACCTGCTGAGTGATGTGCCGGACAGTTTCTTTGTTTTTCCGATTCTTCCTCCGGCCTGTGGGCTGCCAGCCGTCCCCAGAACCCTGTTCTGATAAAGAGTTCTGTATTGCAGCGTCCTTGGAAGATGAAAGCTCACTCCCTCCATAATGTGATGGTGAAATTTGTTCTTCCTTGATGCGCAGGGACCCATAGCCTACATCTCCAGGCCACAACGACTGTGAAGAAACGTCATCAGGACCATCAGCTTTGGGTTCCTGGTCCTCCTTCCCATAGTTGCTTCCTCCTTCATGACAGCTGGCTATGGCAGAGTCTCCAGAAGAATTGGCAGGACTTGTTCTCCGAGCCAACCATGGGGAGATGCTCCTTCCAGCCATCACAGCTGAGATCAATGCCTCTGTGCTGTTGCTAGCCGGGGTGCCGATCTCAAACTCCGAGAGTTCATCTGAGGCATCTGACTTTATGCTGATGTCCAGCGCGGCCTTGATGAAATCGTGGCAGGCCTGCACAATGTCAGTCATCTGTAGGAAGCTGGCAGCTGACATCACCTCGATGACATTCCTACTGGTGAGAGCCAGGTGGGCGGAGTACATGAAGTCAATAATGGCCTTGAAGCCCTGGGCTGTAACAATGTCCAAGTGAGTGACAGTGGCCTGGTCAGAGGTCTTCTGTACCTGGCAGTAGAGTGTCTTAAAGTAGCGGCTGCTCCCGAGCAGGACGTTCTTGTGTGCCTTGAAGACCTTGCCCTCCACCACCACGCACACATCACACAGGACTCCGTGCTGCCTCTGCTCATTGAGCTCTCGAAGCAGATGCCGGTAGTGAGAAGTGATTTCCATATCTTCCTTTCGGTTGTTCATCTGGGAGTCTTGCGGCTATGTCTTCTATAGACTCTGTGGGGAGAGGAAGAGAACAGTTACCCACATACAAAACACATTTGTGTGAAATCAGTCCAGGTAAATGACAGTGGCGGACATGCAGAGGGTCAGCTTCCGCCCACACACAGACTGCCAAGTCAGGGCAGAGTAGACAAATGCTGACAGCAGGCCTCATCTTCACAGGCTCTGCAGCACAGATGTACTAAGGAGGTATGGGGTCATGACCCACTCAAACAGCACCAGCCCTGTCCCTGGGCAAGACGTCTGAAGCACTTCTAGCACCATAACAGACTTGGAGGTTCTAGACAGAATTCTGCACACAACAGCTAAAATATCCAGACAAAATAAAACTGCCCACCAGTAGACGAAGTTGTTTTCTCACCCAAACTGGAAAACGAGGTTAAACAACCTAGCCTGCAGTCCTCCTCCCTCTCATTTGATGAAACATCCTTAAAACTAAAGCCAGCAGTGCTGGTGCATGCCTTTAGTCCCAACACTCAGAGGCAGAGGCAGGTGGATCTCTGTGTTTGAGGCCAGCCTGGTCTACAGAGGGAGCTCCAGGACAGCCAGGGCTACACAGAGAAACCCTGTCTTGAAAAACCATACACACACACACACACACACCCCACCACCACCACCACCACCACCATCACCCTATACAGAGCAAGAGTTCACAGCAGACAGCCACAGAACTAGACCTGAAAAGTTTCTAAACCTCTGGATTTATTCAGCTGCAGAGGTTCTGCTTAGGGTTAATCACTGTCCAACCCCTGGGCTGGGCTTGACCACAGCTCCGCTCATCAGTGGCTTTCAGAGTCCACGGAACATACCAAAAGCAGTTAGATTCTCCTAGTTATCCCCTCAACAAAGACAGGCCCACGGCAAGAACCACAGAACACACGGTAACTCTCCTGACTCAGTCACCCTCATCATTTGTGACATTACATCTCCTGTGGCTGCTGTAACCCACGTTGCAGCACTGAAGTCTGGATACAAAAACATCCAGCCCTGGTGCCTTGCTCCTAGACTTGAGTGCTGCTAGCAAACTCTGGTGTGGCTTGTGGCAACAGCATCCCATCTCTACCTGTGTGCTCTGTGTCCAAATTTCCCCTTTCTATAAAGACATCCCTCCTAGTGAGACCCAGAGCCTCCCCAAATGACCTCATCTTCATTAATTACATCTACAACAATAATATTCCCAATGGCAGTTACATTCTGAGGTGCTGGGGGACTGGTGGTCAGAATTTTGACACCTGAACTATTTGAGGGTAAATCCAATCCCTAAGACTGCCTGAAAAGGGCAAAATCATTACACAGCATCATCTGAACACGTTAAGCCCTCCCCATTCCCAGCTGATCAGCAAATGGTGGTGGTCACTTGAAATGGCAAAATGTCCTTTTTAGAAAGGGGTTACACTAGATGCAATCAGAAGAAGTCTAGATAGGAGAAACTAGATAGAAGTCTCAGGATTCCTTCCCTGTGGAACCCCTCTGGGCAGGCCAGGGACTTAGTCATTTTTTTTTAATCTTTTCATTCTGGTATTGCTGGAGACTGACCCCAGGGCTCATGCATGCTAGGGAAGTATTCTATTACTGAGCTACAACTCCAGCCTTTTTTCTTCTTCTTCTTCTAAATAAGGAACGATTCACAGATTTGTATGTCATCCTAGTACAGAGGCCATACTAATCTCTGTATTATTCTTATGCGGCTAAACCAAGCACTCTAGCCCCTTTTTTTAGATAGAGTATCACTATGAATTTCAAGGTCAAATTCTCCATCCTCCAGCCACAGCCTCCTGAGAGCTAGGACCACAGGTATGCATCACCAGGCCCAGCACCATCGCTTCTTGACTAACTGAAATGTGTTTCAACACTGTACCCTCCCCAAGCCACCACCTAGCATAAGCTGTCAAATGTCTCCAGAGAGGAAGGCTGGGAGAATAAGGCAGGAAACTGTTCCTTCCTTTTCCTCAGATTGCTAGGGTCCCCAACTCCTGTCCCTCATTCACAGTAAGGTTCCCAGCTTTCCTCTCATCTGACCTGAGAGTGTAAGTAGACTGTCCCACCCTCATTGTCTTCCTTCTGCTGATGGCAGAGTCCAAGCGTGCCCGCCTAAACTCTCAGTGACATCACACAAAACCATCCCCCCATCCAGAAGAGTCACTCTGCAGCAGGGCCCTGAGCAGGTTCTAAGGCTGTGGCTTCGAGCAAGAAGACCTTCCTTGTCCTACCTTGTCTGTCTCTAGACTTGAAGGCCAGTGGTTAAAGTGTTCCTACTGTGCATCAGCCCTACCACACCGACAGGAATGCCAGATTCCCCAACAGGTAACCGAGAAGACAGAGAACTGCACTCAGGACGGGCCTTAGAGAACGTGCGCTCACAGATGAACAAGTCTTCACTCCAAGTTCACTAGGGCCCTGAGGCAGGCATCACTTCCAGATATGAACCCTCATGTTTGGGCTGAGGTATGGCCTTATTCTTCACATGGGCTTTATCTCCCTCCGATTAACTCATGTTGAAGGAGTTAATCGGAGCTTCTTTCAAATGGAAGAAATCACCTAGTTTGTATCAGCTGATGCCTATAGTCCACAGCAAGTGACAGCCAAGTGACAAAGGACATCAGAAACTTAAGTACCCTACATTCAAACCAGGAAGTGTATATTCCATTATTTATTTACTCACTTTAGACATGATCTCACTATGTAGCCCTGATTGACCTAAAACTCACAATTTAGACCAAGCTGGCCTCAAAGGCACCGAAACCTGGTTGCCTCTGCCTCCCAAGTGCTGGGATTAAAGGTATATGCTACCACACCCAGCCCATACCTATTATTTTTATATGAGATATAATTACCTTCCATATTTATTAAACACATTGTTTTTTTTTTTTTAAATGGGGGAGATGCACATGTGAATGCAAGAATCTTTGGAGTCCAGAAGAGGGCATCAGATCCTGGATCTCCTGGAGTTAGAGTTGCAGGCAGCTGTTAGGCCACTTGATGTGGGTACTGGAAATCAAACTTGGGTCTGGTAAAAGAATACTGTCTACTCTTAACTGCTGAGCCATCTTCCCATCCCCATAACAGATTCTTAGGGCTGGGGATAGGACTTAGTGGTAGATGATTAGCATGTGTAAAAACCTGGGTTCCATCTCTGCACAGAAAGAAAGAGAACAAGGGAGCTGTGTGTGTGTGTGTGTGTGTGTGTGTGTGTGTGTGAGAGATAAGTTTGAATTAAGGTTTTCTTTTTTTTTTTTTAAAGATTTATTTATTATATGAGCACACTGTAGCTGTCTTCAGACACACCAGAATAGGGCATCAGATTCCATTACAGATGGTTGTGAGCCACCATGTGGTTGCTGGGATTTGAACTCAGGACCTGTGGAAGAACAGTCAGTGCTCTTAACCACTGAGCCATCTCTCCAGCCCCCAGAATTAAGGTTTTCTTTAGGAAATAAAATGAACTATCTCCTCCCAGGGTTTGCATTTCTGAAATAATTCCAACATAAACTGAAAATTATTAATGTATTATCCTATCAGGAAACTTAAAATCAGTGGTATATGCGTAGGTTTTGTGGTAAGAAAGGGGGTACATTTTCAGTTAGGAGAAGAGTCAGTTGTCTTTCCGGAGGTTGGTCTGTCTTGGGGATGCACAGGAGAGGCAGATTTAGGTGACACCCACAACATCCAAAGGACATCTGTGGACACCACACCAACCTCATCAAAGCAGAATCACGGCAGCTGCTCATCTGCTTTTGTCCAGTGGCTTTGGCAACTGAGTTTGGGAACGGAAAGCCTCTTGCACTGGGCACCTGGGAGCAGCCAGGCATGTGAGAAGCTGACTACAGGCTGTGCTTCCTACATCTCTGTGGGAGAGGAGGACAGACAACTGACTGCTTTGGTGACCTGGTCATGAGACACACCCCTGTGAATGGACAAGAAGAATCTGTGTTGCTGTATTGCAGTGATAATTTTAGTTTCTTAAAAAAACACAGAAATGGGAATGTGCTTTCATTTTAATCCCAGGTGTGGGGACGTGGAGCCACTGCAGACTGCAGCAGCTGCCTATGATTTGCTTCGTGCTCTAGCAGAGGCGTGATTTTTGCCAGCTGCAGACAGTTGCTGTGATTGTGTGATGCTTGGAATTGTGGGTAATTTTCAAAGGGTCTATAAATGCTGGGCCTTGATAGGTGGGTGGGGGTTCTTAGTTGTTGTTGGTCACCGTTTGTTAAATAGTCATGCACAAAAGAAGAAACAACAAGAAGAAATTAGATATCCTGAGGGTTATCTTGCCCCAAGATCAAACTTGCCCCGAGGAACTCCACATCCCTAATCAGCAGGAAGTAGACATTGCTCCCCATTCCAACCCTTGACTTTATTCAGGGATCTCTTTCCTTTCCTTTCTATGCTTTTTCTTTCTTATCTAGTGTTAGGGGATTGAAAGGGTGGAAGAAAAAAAGAACCCACAAAGTAGCTAAAGCAAGTGACATTAGATAGGATCATAGAGGAACACCTTACCATCACAAGAACATGGAGGCCAAATCAGTATCAAAAGGGCTGGGGAGCCAAGAAGTTGTTTGGGATGGATGTTACTACACTGTACTGATGTGATAGAAGGAAGAATCATAAACTTCAGTGGCCTTTCTTTCCCTACAAATTCTCTGGTACCTGCTTTATCCACAGGATACTTCACGGTTTTGTTGTTTAGTTGTGAGACACGGTCTTTCTATGTAATCCTGGCTGTCCTGAAATTCACACGTAGACAAGGCTGGTCTTGAACTCTCCTGCTTCTGCTTCTTAAGCGCTAGGATTAAAGCTGTGCACTGCCACGCTCATTGATAATTCAGTTTTAAATGGAAGCACTTAAACAGGCTTCACAAGAGTTCACTGAAACAGCCTGAATTCACTCTAGATTCCAACCTGAATATACCAATCTGCCAAAGTCACACCACCCTGAGTAGTTGACAAGGACCTGTAAAATTCTCCACGCAAACTCTCAGGACACTGAATAGGCAGATATATAATGAGTCCAAAGAGTGGAGGGGGCAGCTGAAGGCCTGTCTTATGCCAGCCAACAAGGTACCTGACCTTTCTGTCTGTGTCACTTTAAACCACAGAGCCAACAGAACAAGTGGAGTTTGACTCCACGCCAAAGCTGAGGAACGAGAAACTTACTACACTGGAAGCTCCAGCCAGAGCCCTTACCCCAATGGAGACAGCAAATGTGTGCTAGCTCTGTTCAGTCCAGTTTGCCCGGCAGTGAGGAGAGGCAGGAGTATGATGTACGGTGATGCTGAGGGAGGAGGGATGGGTACCTTGCTCAGCTGTGTGCAGCCTTCACTTTCCAACCATGAGGGTCATATCTGGGCAGGAACGGAACTCTGTCCATCCAGCACTGATGGTAAAGGGTCCTCAGTCATAAGAAGTCACAAGCAGGAGCTATCCTCCTGCAGATGGGATTCCTACTACCCACCCCAGCTTCCCATGTGATGACTGATGCCCAGGGGAAAAGTCCAAGCAGCACACCTTGAGATGCACAAGGCTCAGGAGATCAAACACTGCCAAATTTCCTGCTTGATGCATTGAGGTAAGGAACAGACTGGGTAGAGTGTTTCCTTTGGCCCCATAGAGCTCTTTCGTGAAGACTATTGATTTTAATGACAATGTCAAACCCTGACTAGACTAATAGAGCATGCCTACAGTCCAAGCACTGAAGAAGTGGAAGCAAGGATATTTCAAGTTCAAAGTCAGCTTCAACAAAGTGTCAACAAAGTCTGATGTAGTCCAGTGCTCCTGTCACATCCCAACACGCTGGTTCTGTGCACTTTCACATTCAGGGCTGGTGACCCAGAGACTCATTACCTGCAACTTCAAGTCACTCCCTACGAGCTGAGCTCCAACACTGCCACAGAAACCCTACCTTCAGGCTCTTCTCCCTTGGCACATTCCTGAAAAAAAAATCTCCAATGTCTTAATTGACACTTCAGATGCAAACATTCCTCTCAAACATCACACGCTTTGGCCACATTCAAACTTTATCTCACTTTTTTTTTCCCACATCTGACTTAATTTCAATTATTTTACTTGAAATTTCCTTTACATCCTGGGAATGAAACTCCCTCAGCATGTTTTTCCAGGCCTTGAGTTCGATCTCCAGCATTATAAAACAAAAACAATGATGACAGTAATAAAAACGCTAATAAAAATGTTTTTGCTTAAAAATGTCACAGATAGATCTCAAAGCCCAACTATTCAGATTCTCTTGCCAGTGACCCACAGACCCTGGACTTGGAAGGGACTGTGGGTACAAAGACTTCTCTCAGGATCACTTTTCTACAATCTAAGGTGGAAACATCATGAACAAATATGGCACAGAAAAGATACATCAGTGACTAAACTCAGCCACCAGTAAGACGCAAACGTAAACCACAAGAGGTCCCTGTACACCCACTAGCGCGCCGCAATCACAATGGACAGACATGAAAACAACGGGAAGCTTCATATGCAGCTGAGGGGAAGGAATGAGGACGGACACAGCCACTTTTAAAAGTGATTTGGCAGTATCTTGAATTGTTGAGCCAGATTATAGATGCCTGTAATTCCAGCATTCATGAGCCCGGGGCAGGAGGGTCATAAGTTCAAAGTCAGCCTGGGCTATAGAGCAAGATCTTGTTATAAAGCAAGACCTTGTCTCAAAACATCAAAACAGACAACAAGAATGCCCAATGCCACATAAACATGACTTACAGTCAGGAACAATGAATGTGAGGATGATTAAAAAAGATACATGCACAGAAATCAGTTCACTCAACAGCTGCATTGGAAAATGGCCCACGGTGACCTTCGAGAGGTGGAGAGACAGACCCAAGAGAAGATCCATCAACAGATCCTGCTCGGCAAAAGAAGGTAAGCCTGTGACTCTAGTACAGGCCTGTATTCCTGAAGGGGTTCCCTGCACACCCTGCCTGATTCCACCACAGAAAGATGTCTGCTAACATAGGTGTGCTAATCTGAGGAAGCTAAACTGAAGGAGGGCAGGTCCTTCTGCAAGAAGAGTTTAGGAGGGTGTCCAAGCCCAAGGTACAATGAGGGAGGAGTAATGAAAAGCTCACAGGAAATGTCTGATAGAATAAAGAATCATCAAATTACACTTTATGCAACCTTAGTTGGAGGTGTGTGTGTGTGTGTGTGTGTGTGTGTGTGTGTGTGTGTGTGTGTATACAAATGATACTTCAATGAGGCTGATGAAAAAAAATTGGCAGCCCAGGGCCTCATGAATAATAGTTAAGTATTCACAGCTGAGCTACACACCATCAACACTCATTCATTTAACTATTTTTTTTTAAAGATTTATTTATTTATTATATATAAGTACACTGTCGCTGTCTTCAGACACACCAGAAGAGGGCATCGGATCCCATTACAGATGGTTGCGAGCCACCATGTGGTTGCTGGGATTTGAACTCAGGACCTTAGGAAGAGCAGTCAGTGCTCTTAACCACTGAGCCATCTCTCCAGCCCTCATTTAACTATTTTTATTCCGAGCAGGATCTCACTAAGTTGCCCATGTTGTCCTAGAACCTTTTTCCCCTTTGGTTTTTCTGAGACAGGGTTTCTCTGTGTAGTCCTGACTGTCCTGGAACTCACTCTGTCAACCAGGCTGTCCTCAAACTCAGAGATGCACCTGCCTCTGCCTCCTGAGCGCTGGAAGCGTGCACCACCAACTATTTTAACCTAGCAAGGATGACAGGTGTGCTCTACGATGTCTGGCAGAGAATTCTGTGAAGTTCTTGTTCAGCTATAACTCTTATAATTCTGTACTTGCTTACCCAAAGGATCAGCTGTGAGAGGCTGAATTGAGCCCCCCAAACTTATGTAAATTCCACAGAATGTAGCCATATTTGGGAATAGGTCATCCGGATGTAATCAGGGTAAGGCCATCAGCATGGATGCCTAATCCCATAGGATTAATAGTAAAGTCTTTTGAGAAGGGAAAACAGAGAGTACCTGTAAGGACTCTGCTGTGCCACAAGAAGCAAAGTTCCCAGCGCTTTCATAAATGCAGCTCTAAGGACCAAGGGAGCAGAAAGTTCTGTGACTCACAAATTCAAGTTGTGGCATTTATAACAGCCACACTTCTACCAAGTAGCCACCCAGTACCAGGAAAAGCAGAGGCTGCCCTGCTTAATCTCTCTCAGAAAAAAAAAAAAAAAAAAGATCCCTGTATGTAGTCCTGCAAGCTGCACGGCAAGCGTCGAGCAACCCTGACTGGCTCAGTCCTCTACCACACTGAGACACTGAGAGGGCTCGTTTCTCTTCTGAAAACACAGGGAAGCCTCAAGGGGCATGACACGACTGCGCATGTGAACTCTACTACATCACATCACTGCTGCTCACAGCAGTACTAAAAAAAGCTAAATAAGCACCGGGCGTGGTGGTGACTGCCTGTAATCCTGAGTATTAACTCAGGAGGCTGAGGCAGGAGGATTCAAAGTGTGAGACTAACTGGGGCTCTATGTTTGTTAAGTCCAAGCCTGTAAAGAGAGAGGTTGGCAGGAGAGATTAAATGATCTCTGACTGGAAAGCAGTACTCCAAAATGCTCTAACTGATTAGCTGTCATGAGGCAGTGAGACAGGGGCCTCACCCACATTTTCTCCTGGGAACAGAAACTGGTTCATCACCCAGTGGAGAACTTCGCTTCCACTCTGCAGCCCGTGTGATCTGAAACACAAACCTGTACCTGACGCCTGCCCACTCCTCTTCCCCATACGCCACTTGCCCTTCCCTCTTCCTCTTGGTGCTACCCTTTCTCAGTTCCCTCTGCTCTGGCCTGGCCTCTCATGCTGGGGCTACCTTGTTCCTCCCTCCTTGACCTGCTTTATGTCACATCCTCTCTAGGGGGTACACCCCACCCAGACCACTTCGGCTGCTTCTCCTTTCTCGCTATCTTATGATAATATTGGTTAATTTTTGGAGTATTTCTTTTCAGTCAGGGTTTTGTTCAATTTTCTTTACTTGCTTTTCCCACTCCCCAGGACTCAGGCCATCAAAGACCATCTGAGTGAGGCAAGAGAGGAGCTCTAGGTCTCATCAGCACCATCCCGCTCTATCCAGGAAGATAGCCTTGATGTTGCAGCTGAGCCTATAGCAGAACTGGGTGGAGACCATGACCATCCCACCTGCCAGGCCGACTCCAGCAAAGGACACCAGACAGTACAGAAGAATAGAGAAAGCAAGAGAGACAGGAAACAGCTTCCAAGTGGAAGGTGATAGGTGATTTTAGAAGCCACCACCGTGAGATTTGTAACTTTGAATGGCCCTTCCTACTGTGACCCTCCCTGTGATTGCTACTAATAGACAGGATGAGGCTAAAGCCAGTTCCTGACAGCCTTTCCTGGGGCTTCAGGAATGGAGAAAAACTGTCCACCCAGCATCCTGCTAAGGGCCATATCATTAAGCAGTGTGTGACGACTCTGACCCACTGTATCACCCTTGGCAAAGCTCAGACAGAACTGCCCCATAGATCTCACGTGGGTCAGTGCAAGGAACAACAAAAGAGCTACCTAAAGCTCCCATCTCAGATGGTTAGGAAGCATAGAAATGGCAAAGGCAGAAACCAGGCTGCCCGAAGACAGCCTAAAATGAGGTCAAAGATACCAGGCTGCCGAAAGACAGCCAAGTGAGGAAAGACTATAGTAAGCAGGTGCTGGGAGACCAGAGGGCTGTCAGGTATCAAGTGGTTGAAGTTCTAGTCTCAACATGGGAAATTAGTTGAATTCTGTTACTTCAAGGGATACTGGGGCTATAGAAAATCACTAGGCAAGGCTTGCATGAGATTGGAAAGGACTAGCCTAGAACAGACCCCTGTTCCTGCCTCATCAACTAGGATCACACACTGGGAATTGCCAGCTCTGACCTCTGGCTGAAGGGAAATTGTTGTAGGGAAATTTCCCTGCTTTGTAGAATGCGAAAGGGGAAGATGTCCCTTTGTGAGCTATAGGACCCAAGTGTCCCTTTAAGCCTAGAATCTGCCTTCTATGCCTCCACCTTTGGACCGCACTAAGTTCAAAGGCTCAACTATATTGTCTGTTGATGTACAAAGTTTAAGAATGGGACATTTTCTAGCACATCTTCTCTTAGCAAGACACTGCTTCATGCTCTAGGAAGCCCTCCAGGCCCGTCAGCCACTTTGTACAAAGATGGGAAAGTGACTGGGGAACCTGGAAAAGCTCAGCTGGGGACCCTCACAAGGCAGAGTCAAAACTCTATTGGTTACACTGTTTTGAAAGCACATCTGTGGCCATCATGGCTTAAATCCTGCTTTAAAGGTTTGTACAAATTAACCTGGAACCTAAGAATGGAACCTTATTTAAGCAGATCTGACCAAACTAAGATGACAATTCCACCCAGATGTGACTAGTATACTTATAGAAAGGGGAACTCAAAACACAGATGCACAGGAGGAAGAATGCTTTGCAAACCACAGAAGCACAGACCTAAGTGAGAATATTCCTGTCACACTCGAACCTTGGCCCTCTGGCTGCCAGAGCCGGTCAAGAATAAGTTCTCACTGGAAGCCCCTAGTTTGTGAGCATCTCCAGGGCCTTAGACACAAGCTACAGAGTGATTTTATTGGAAAGAAAGCTTATCAGGGCCAGGTTTGGGGATGCGTATCTAAAATCCTAGCAGTTGGGAGGTCATGACTTCTAACCTAGTCTGGGCTACATAGTAAGGCACTGATGGGATGTGTATCTCAATAGAATACTTGCCTCAAATGCACACTTGTACCCAAAAGTCTGGTTTGTTTGTTTTACACTTTTTAAATTTATTTTTATTCCATGTGCACTTGTGTTTTGACTGCATGCAGGTCTGTGTAAGGAGTCTAGATTGACTGCATGCAGGTCTGTGTAAGGAGTCTAGATTGACTGCATGCAGGTCTGTGTAAGGAGTCTAGATACTCTGGAACTGGAGCTACAGAGAGTTTTGAGTTGTCAGGTGGGTGCTGGAGTTTGAACCCAGGTCCTCTGGAAGAGCAGCCAATGCTCTTAACTGCTGAGCCATCTCTCCGGCCCCCAAAATTTGTAAAAATGACAAAAGAAAATGAAGGTGCCAGCCACTTAACAAGATGGTATCAGCTTAACAAGGTGAAAAGTCCATTTCCAAACATCTAAGTGCTGTTAGAATGACAACTTGGGACCCTGGTCACTCAGACTCAAGCAGGATTCAGCCAGGAGGTTAGTCACATTCCAAGATCACTGTGCTTACAAGCAAGTGATGAGGTCTGAGACTTTTCACTTCTTTCTTAGAAACCACACTAGCTGAGAATGTAGCTGGAATGGAAGAATGCTTGCATAGCATGCACAAAGCCCTGGGTTCGATTCTCAGTACCAAACATACCAAGCAGAGTGTCACACACCTGTGACCCCAGCCCTTGGGAGATCTATAGAGGCAGGAGCATGGGAAGTTCAAAGATGTCTTTACCTATATATTGAATTCAAGCCCAGTCTGAGTTACATGACACTCTCAAAAATACACACACACACACACACACACACACACACACACACACACACACACACACACACACAATGTCAAATAAGTAAGCTGCACTAGCTGGAAGCATGGGAATCCATTTCTATTACAGATGCTGCTGGTAAAAATGCTCCGGTGCTTGATTAACAGCCCAAGACCCACAAGTCCCTATCATGGTCCCACAGCAATTAGAACTTGTTTCAAAAGTTCCTGAGGCAGAGGCTCAGGCCTCTCAACCACAGGTGCTCATCAGACCACAGACGCTGAATGGACGGGCAGTAAGCAAGCAGCATTCTGACGAACCTGTCCTTTTTCATTTCTGGCTTGTGGTTAATGAACGCTCTATTTCCATGGCACACACAGACTGTATAGCAAGATCTAATGCAAAGGGAAGGAGGGAGGAAGGAAATTAACGAAAGAAAATGACAGAGCAAGCAAGCCCAGTCTCTTTGAGGGAAACAAGAATCAAAAGCTCTCGGTGGGCTACCGGCCTGGGGTCACTCACTCCTAGAAGTCTGCAGTCCTTGCTTCAGAAATGGGCATTGCATGTACATACTTCAGTGGTCCAGGGTCCCAAGAACCCTTAATTCCTTTTCATTATAATCAGAGAAGCAATGAAGCCAAGCGTGGGACCTAAGCCTCCTAGGGTAAGAGCAAACCCATCCAATGCTCCACCTAAGTCTGACAAAAGGAAAAGGCACAAGGGATACCTATAGTTGCCAAACTTGTAGTTTTAGCTGGGTGCCAGGCAAACCCCAAAGTCTTCTTCATTCTCTTTTGTTTTTGAAGTTAAGGTTTTACTGTGAGACCTCAGCTGGCCTGGTACTCATTATGTAGTGTAGGTTTTTCCTCAAACCCATGGCTGTCCTCTTGCTTCAGCCTCTGAAGCACTGGAATTACAGGTATACACCACCACTCCTTGTTTATCCCCGACCCCTTGTTCTGTTACTATTTATTTTTAAGACTTACTTTATTATGTGTGTTTATGTGTATGTGCCTGTGTGATATTAGGTGCACATAAGTACAGGTGCCCATAGGCCAGAGGTTATCAGATCCCCTGAAACTGCAACTTATGACACGACACAGGTTTTGAGAATCAAACTCAGTCCTCTGGAAAGACAGTATATCATCTTAACCACTGACCCATCCATCTTTCCAACCCTTTATGTTTTGAGACCATGCTGGTCTCAAACTCAAACCTGTGCTTGAAGCTTTGAACACTAATCCTCCTGCCTCCACCTCTGAAATTTCAGGCATGTGCCACCACTGATGAGTTTGTTTAATTCCTTTGTCAAAGCTAATTTTAAAACTGACACCTTAGCTTAATTTAATGTTAAAACCTTAAATAACACATGGCATGCACTCACTGTGAGCTCGGACTATCCAAGAACAATTCACAGACCACATGAAGCTCCAGAAGAAGGAAGACCAAAATGTGGATGCTTCAGTCCTTCTTAGAAGGGAGAACAAAATACTCATGGGAAGAAATACAGGGACAGAAACTGGAGCAGGGACTGAAGAAAAGGTCATCCAGAGACTGCCCCACCTGGGGATCCATCCCACATGCAGTCATCAAACCCAGTCACTATTGCTGATGCCAAGAAGTGCTTGCTGACAGGAGCCTGATATGGATGTCTCCTGACTCTGCCAGAGATTTACTGATACAGATGAGGATGCTTGCAGCTAACCATCAGACTGAGCACGAGGACCTCAATGGAGGAGTTAGAGGACTGGGGGAGCTGAAGGGGCTTGCAACCTCATGGAAGAACAACAATGTCAACCAACGAGACCCCTCCACAGAGCTCCCAGGGACTAAATCACCAACCAATGAGTACACATGGAGGGACCCATGGCCCAGTCACATATGTAGCAGAGAATGGCATTGTCTGACATCAATAGGAGAAGCCCTTGGTCCTATGAAGGCTCATTTCCCCAGTGTAGGGGAATGCCAGGGTGTTGAGGTGGGAGTGGGTGGGTGGGAGTGGGAGCATCTTCATAGAAGCATGGGGATGGGGGGAAGGAGGGAAAGGAGAAAACATTTGAAGTGTAAATACATAAACTATCCAATAAAGAAAAAAAAAAAGAAATACAAGAGAGAATCGGGAAAGGGGTTAACATTTGAAACGTAAATAAAGAAGAAAAAAGAAACCTTAAATAAACACCTAAAGAAATCAGGAACAATATACTAGAGTATAAGAAAAGACCTCCCTGAGGTCTAGATGCATGTTGCTGGTCAGAAGTGATGTGAGGTCCTAGGTTCTTAAAGATGGTGGCACACCAGCCAGTGCTGTGCCTTCTTGTCCTGAGTCAGCCAATTTGGGGAGAGAATGCATTAACATGTCCCCACTTCTGGCCCACTGACTCTAACTCTGGTACTCTATAAAGGGAACTACCCCAAACCTCCACTGTTCTAAGAACTACAGCCTATCAGGGAAAATAAAAACTCCCAAATGCCCAACCATCAGAAAATGGCCGAGGACCCCAACTGGAGGCGCTACTGCCGTTTGCATCAGTGCTCAGCAGCGCACATGGTAACTGCACAGAAACCAGAAGAGGAAGAGAGGGTGTGTCAAGTGGGAACTTCAGGGTTTTCTGGAAAGTCGGTCGTGTTGGATGGTGTTTTGTTGGGGCAAACACATGAAGGAGCATTTCCTAAAGTGGACACAGATGAAAGGATGTGTGCTAAAGCAAGCATGTGAAAGGACACAAGATGAAAGATTCTTCAATAACAACACACACATTGTTCCGCCTTACATTACATGGCTGAGCTCTATTTGCTAGAAACACCACCAAAAAAGCTCTGGTGGTGTGGTAGTTTCTTGCCACTTCCGTGGACTGGGACTGATTGACAGAATGATGTCAGCTGAGACAGACACATGTACTGAGGCTAGACATTTGCTGAGTGAGACCCGTAGAGGACACGTGACGTATGGAGGGAGTATAAAAAAAGACTGGGTGGACAGTGATGGGAGCTGAGCTACGCTTGCTCATGGAGCTGGCTGTGCAATGTTTGTTGGTCTCACGTCTTCATTGAGCTTCGTTTTTCTGAGAGAGGCACAGCCGAGAACTTCTCCTGGCTTTCCTGCTGGTCCCTCCTGCTACTGACTTGTGTGGAGGCTGACGAGGCTAAGGCATGGCTGAGGCATAGCTGTCTCTGAGAGGTAGTGCCACCACTACTGATTCCTGTTTCTATCCTGACTCCCCAGCCTGACTGCTGATATATCCGTGAAATGTTTGTGAGGGACTGAGCTGCCTCTGTGGGGACTGGGACTACACTGTCGATTTCCAGACAACACAGAAGGGAGGTGCTCCAAAGAACCATTTCTAAACAAGTCCACTTTCCCCATATCCCTTCTTTCCCACTACCTCTGGTAGGTGATGGGCTAAAAGGAAGGTTAAAATGTTTTAAGAACCAATATTAAAAATAAGATTTAAAAATTTTAAATTATGAGAGAGAATATGTGTGTGTGTCTGTTCCCCTTCCCCTCTAGGTGAGACAGACCTGTCAAGACTCAAAACATTTGCTTCACCCTTTTTCTCTGGAAAAGTAAGTTCCTTATTCATGAAAAAAAATCAGATATGACCACCAAGTGGGATGTCAGTGCCCAGGAGGTTAAACTCAACACCTCATTCCTCCTGTGAGGGCTGGAACTGGGAAGGTCAGGCAGAGCCTGTACCTGTGACTTCCCACAAACTTCCCTGTCATGAAGGCCGTGAGTCAGGTGAGGCTTGTTGCCCTTCTGCCACCTAGAATCCCAAAGCTATCTATCGTAGGGCAGCATCTTTCCTGAAAACACAGAGACTGGTTCCCCTGCCTGCCCCTCACAGAGAGGCTGCCCAAGCACCGACTTCCCAGAACAGATAGAAATCCCCCCACCGGCCTGTGGGCAGCTCTGGGCCTGCGGGCAGCTCTGGCAGGATGTACCCTCACCACATGTCTGGTGCAAGGTTTCCGGGAGCCCCATGCCCAAAGCCACAAGTAATCTGAGAGCCAGAATCTCTCAGTTCCTACAGAATTTATGGTATACAGTTTAGGCCCAGATTGATAGTCTGCAATACCCAGTGACCTTAACCTGCCTGGATTGTCAGGCCATGCTATTTACCAGGATTCTCTGATGGCTAAGTCAGGTACTTCCTTAACTCAGCTCCTCCCTGGCCAGAAGACAGCTCCCTTCCGGCCACAGGGTGGATCAGAGAGTGGACCACACTATGAGCACATCCACTTTGCTTCCAGAGTTCTAGTATTCCTAGAACCAAACCTACACCTCAAGTGCCATGTCTGGTTCATCAACTCTACCTTTCTGGAGGAACCGAATATGTGTTTCAAGACCCAGTGCTTGCTATGGATAAAGACCATTTATCTGCGAGGGGGGAAAACAGCAAAAATAAGTTAATTTCAAGATGAGAAGCGTACATGAAAATATTCAGAAGAAACAACCTGACACATAGCAAAGTAAATGTTTAGTGCTGACCACTGAAGTAGCCATTGTTTTCATAAGAAATTTTCACTAGTTGGAAACGACTACTTTTAAGTAAAATTACACATCCGGCTCTCTTACTGTAAGGGGAGAGCAGGTGTGGCGAGAGACCTGCTCTCCTGTAATCCCAGTCCGGAAGAAAAGGGAGAAGGTCATCCAAGGCCATCCTGAGTTACAGAGCCACTTAGAGGCTAGCTTTGATAAGGTGGGAGGGGAAGGAGAAGCAAACCTAATCTGTGCTTTTGGTAAACATTAAATAGAAACCAACTGAAAATGAGAGAACTGAGACATGTTTGAGGTTTAAAAGAATTTCACAAGACATCCCTATGCTTTATTAGCCAATAGCAAATTTAGGATTTTTGGAAAAAAAAAAAAAACAAGCTTTTGAAACTATTTTAACTCTTGGGTTTATCATTGTGTACAAGATAACTCGTTTAAAGAATCTATATGAGTCTCCTCAAAAAAAAAAAAAAAGGCACATGCATATTGTTTCCTTATGTTTTGGCTAAAGTATAAAGCCCTAAATAATTTTTGAAGTAGGACCAGGGCAGATGAGATGGCTAAGGTAGTATATTTACTAAATGGTAAAGGTGTTTGCCACCAAGACTGACACCCAAGTTGAATCCCTGGAATACACATGGTAAGTAGAGAACTGACTCCCTCAGGTTGTTCCTTGGCCTTTGTGCGTGCACACAAACACACGCACACACACACACACACACACACAGGGAGGGAGGGAGGAAAGGAGAGAGGAGGGGAGGAGAAAAGAGAGAAGAAGAGGAGATTCAATTGGGGGTGAGGAAGTTATTCTGAAGGTAAAAGCACTTGCTGTGCAAACCTAAGGACCTGAGTTCAAATCCCCAGCACCCATATAAAAAGCTGGGCATGCCTGCATGTCCCTGCAACCCTAAGCTGTGGAAGACAGAGAGAGGAGGACCATTGGATTGCTGGATACCAGTTTAGCTCCAGGTTCTGTAAGAGATTATTTCCCAAAAGAATATGGCAGAGAATAAAAGAGAGGGAACTGGGCATCCTCTTCTGGCCTCTGCACATGAACATATACCATATACGCAAACAGATTAATTTTTTTAAAGATACGTTAAATTGGAGTTCAACTGAAATGTTATTACTACACATCTACAGAAGGACCTGCCCCACACATGCCCACTAAAGGTGAGTTTGTACTTCCCTTTGATACTACTCTAGTCCAGGACACTCACTCCAGGTCACCACGTCATGAACTCCACACAGAGAACCCACAGGACAGATTCCTTAACAACGAAGAGGAAATTTTCCCAGAATAAAAGAAAGTTCAGAGGCCCCACCCCACCATGAGACAATCTGAGAAACAGGGACCCAACCTGGGCATGCTCAGTGTGGGGCAAACAGGTTTCTGGGTGGTTTACAATGCTAGACCTACAGGGTATAAAACGCTCAAAGACAAAACTGTCTGAGATTTGTTTAAATTACTCAAAGAAAAGAAGAGACAGGCGGGGCAGAGCAGAGTCCCAGGAGTCACTGCAGCTGTAGACAGGGACATGACATTAAGTTTGTGTACATCCGAACATGTCTAAAGCTTTAAAATTATATATATTTATGCAAGGAGCACTACGCCATGGCGTGGGTGTTGATGTTGTCCTGGTTCTCCTTCTACCATGCGGGTTCTGGGAATCAAACTCAAGTCTTCATGCTTGGCACCTATCACCTGTTCCAGCTGAGCTAGGCTCACCAGCCAATCGAAAGCTTTTCATTCTTATACACAAATGTCCCTTCTATAGAACCGGGAAAGTATGTAGTCAAGTGATAACAGTGAACGTGTCAGACTCTGGTACCTGAGTCTACAGATAGGGCTCTTGTCTTCTAGACACCTTGTCCCACTGGAAGACATACTCATATCTCCAGAAGGACCCACCTCGCTTAGTCTCTCACCTCAAGCCAGGGCCACACTCTAAGTGACCCTCAGAGACAGCAGGCCCACCCCTGCAGTCCAAGGAGTGCTTCGAGCTGGACCAAAGGAGTCCATTTTAGACAAGCCACATTCTCACAGCTAACCATGGCTGCTGCAGGTGCCTTGAAAAGCTCTTTTAGAATTTTCTTATACAGGCAAGTTCTCCCCTTCCACTTTTGCATGGGTTCCATGAGCACGCCTTCTACAGTTCCAAGGATGAAACTCAAGTTGGCAGACTTGCACAGCAAGCATTCTCAACTGCTGAGCCATCTCTTCAGCCCCATTCCCTACTCTTTTTTTTTTTTAAACAATGTCTCACATAGCATAGGCTAGCCCCAAACTTACTAAATAGCTAAGGATACTGTCTTCCTTCTGCCTTCATGTCGTAAGGGCTGAGATGATAAGTGTGTGCTAGCTACCACCACTGGTCTATTATTTGATTTTGTTGTTGCTGGAGACAGGCTCTCAGTATTTATTAACTCTCTGGCTGGCCTAGAACTCCCAGAGATCAGCCTGTCTCTGCCTCCCAGGTGCTGATATTAAAGGCCTGTGTCACAACACCTAGCCCACTGGTTTCATGGGGTGTTGGGGTTCAAATCCAGCTCTTTAGGTATATTAAGCAAGTACTTTACCAACTAAGCTACATGTGCAACCCTGGAAAACTTTATATCCATCTGTACTTCAAAGCTGAGTGTTGGGCTGGAGAGATGCTCAGTGGTTAAGAGCACTGACTGTTCTTCCAGAGGTCCTGAGTTCAAATCCCAGCAACCACATGGTAGTTCACAACCATCTGTAATGGGATCTGATGCCCTCTTATGGTGTGTCTGAATATAGATAGTGTACTCATATAAATAAAATAAATAAATCTTTTTTAAAAAGCTGAGTTATTTCCACCACACAAAAATTTATTTTATGTTTCTATATCACAAACCAAATCTTTCCAAGTTTCCATAATATACTTTAGAATTTGTTGTTCATTTCCAGGGAAATTTTAATTGCCATTTTGGTGCCGGGAACCTAGTTTAGTCATAAAACACTGGTCTAGCATGTGTCAAGGCCCTGGGTTTTATCCCTAGCACCGTATACACACTCACACAAAATGCTTTTCTGAAAGAGGCTGCTAGAATGTATCTGTTTCCCAAGGAAGAAAAAGAATCAGTCTTGATCTGGTGGCCCAGATGAAAACAAGTGCAGGGACAAGACAAACATGGGGACCTGCGACCTGTCTAGATACACAGCCTCAATAGCTCAGCTGCCTCCAGGTGCCTGCCAGTACTTGGGCTCCATGTCTACTCATCACACCCAAAGTGTCAATCAATCTCACTCCACCTTGCTCCTTCTCTGCTGCATCTCCCAGGGTCCTGTCAATAGAAGAGACACTTCAATCTGTCCTTATATCACTGCTACCTTTGCCAGTGTCTAGTTCACTGTTCACTGCTGACCCCTAAGCTGAAAACTCTCAAGCTTGCCGCAGGCTTGAGGAGCACGCAGGTTTACAATACATATTAGCTGGCTTGCTGCTTAGCTGCCATCTTTGCTGTAAATAACAAGACCATCAAGGATATCATGGCTGATGAGGGTGACAGCTAGTGATACCTGGAGAGGCCTTGATAAATACTACACTAAGCAATCTATACGGGAAAAGTGTCAGAAACCAACACGTCTGTGGAGGCTTTGACCTCCAGCAACCTTAAATGTGACCTCAGGGTTTCTGTAGGCATGGTCAAGTTGAGATAAACTCCTTATAGAGTAGGTGGACCTAAACCGATATGATACACAATGGGGAGAGTCATGTGAGGATGAAGTCAGAGAGTGGACAAACAAGTGTATAAATGAAGAACAGCTACCAACACCTGACATTGGGCGAAACAAGAACTCTCCTGGGCCAGAGAGAGGAGAATTTGATAGACACTTTAATCTTGGACCTCTGGCTTCCAAAACACCAAAAAAGAAGTATATGTAAAGTACTTTGTGGCTATTCTTAAGCAGTATTAAAAGTTAAATTGGCACCCATACAAATAGCACCCTACTTTCCACAAATTGGGATGGCATTGGTAATCTTTACCTGGGAGCAACATGACCTCAGCCACCAGTTTTATGGCGAGGCTGGAAAGTACATCCCTTAAAGCCCTGCAAAGAGTCTGGGGCACAGAGATACAGAACAGCCTAACTTCTGACTTCCACATGCACCTGCAAACCTGTGCATGCACACGTTATAAAAAATTATCACCACGCAGTGGCCGGTGCATGCCTTTAATCCCAGCACTAGGAAGGCAGAGGCAGGTGGATCTTTTGTGAGTTTGAGGCTAGCCTGGACTACAGAGCAAGTTCCAGGACAGCCAGGGCTACACAGAACAAACATGTCTTGAAAAACCGAAGGTGAGTAGTGGGCATGAGATAGCTCAGTGGTTAAAGGCAGCTGTTGCTTTTGCCAAGGACCTGGGTTTGGTTCCCAGCATCCATTTGGTGGATCACAACAATCTGGAACTCCATTTTCAGGAGAGTAAATGACTTGTATGGGCACAAGGTATGGTACAAAATACACATGCAGGCAAAATACTTATACACATAAAATAAAAATCAATCTAAACAAATAATAAAAAATAAACCGAGACATCAAACTTGTAACTCCATGGATATTTTTAGGACAAGGCAACAATCAACATGACTGAAAAAAATATTGTGATAAATTAGACAAGAAACAGGACGCCGGCCCACAGGTGAGCTTGACAGCAGACACTGTGCTCAGGTTGTGCTTCCTCAAGGAGCAAGAACTTTCTGAACTCAAAAGAAAACACTCTGAGCACATCGGGATTTGCCTACTCCCACCCCACACTTCTTGTCTTGCTCCTGAATCCCCATCCCTCTCTCTCAGGCACCAGCAGGCTCTGGGTATACCTGGAAATCACAGGCATCGGTGGGTGTTGGTGGTTTAGCTCCAGACTGAGAATGCTGTCACTGCACATGCCTCCTATAGCCACACAGTAGCATGGATATAGTTGGAAACTACACACACTTCTCAAGATCTCCTGCAATTCCACGTGGAATAAATGTGAAATATCAACAATAATGAGAAGGTCAGACCAGCAGAGAAGCAGCAAAGGAATTGTCAAAACCAGCTTTCCATCTCTGATATGTTTTTGTGCTCCCAAAAGCTATGTGCCACCATAAAAAAACTGCTTAAACCAGAAGGGTCATTAGGGTCACCTACTACTCCCTCTTGTCTCATCTGCCAACAACATAAAAAAAAAAAAACTAGAAAATGCAATATGAACCTAACAGTAAAAACTCCTTGTTCAGCTGTCTAGTGTGCTAGCCACAAAACATGTGTCCCATAGGAGGCATGCTCATGGTTTCTGAAAAGTTCTTAAAAACTTCCTGAGCATAAAGATTAAAATTCTCCCTGTTAGCCAGAGATGGTGGTGCACACCTTTAATCCCAGCACTTAAAGAGACAGGGGCAGGCAGATTTCTGTGAGTTCTAGGCCAGCGTGGTCTACACAGTGAATTCTAAACAGAAAGAGCAACATAATGAAAACCTGTCTCAAAAATAATAATAACTTAATAAAAAATTAAGTTTAAAAAATTTCCTGCTTCATTATTCCTCGTGTGTGGTGGGTTTCTAGAAAATGAGCAAGAACCATCTCCTCACAGAAAAACACAGAAGTTTCCCACTTATGATGTTACCCAAGTGTAACAAACACAAACAACAAAGCCAGAGTGGCAGTGCATTAGCATGAGCACTTTAAGAATCAATGATAGGGTTGGGGATTTAGCTCAGTGGTAGAGCGCTTGCCTAGGAAGCGCAAGGCCCTGGGTTCGGTCCCCAGCTCCGGAAAAAAAAGAAAAAAGAAAAAAAAAAAAAAAGAATCAATGATAAACAGAAACTCCAGTCATGGTGTGCACGCCTTTTATCCCAGCACTCAAGAGGCAGAGGCAGGCAGATCTCTGAGTTTGAGGCCAGCCTGGACTACAGAGCAAGTTCCAAGACAGGCAGGAGGGGCTGCACAGAGAAACTCTGTCTTGAAACCCCCCCCCAAAAAAAAAAGAAAGAAAAGAAAAAAGAAACTTGAAAGAAAAAGAAAGAAAGAAAGAGAGAAAGAAAGAGAGAGAGAAAGAAACATCTAATTGTAGTGTGTTATTCACCTCAATGGTTGCATTTGTTTCGGGCAAAGCATTCCTGGTATTTAATAAGCACCTGTGTGGTTTTAAGTATCTTGACTCTCTTAGTTTCACTTCAGAATCATTCTACAAGTGAATCCAGGGTTAGTAATCCCAGGAAACAGTATCTTCCCGATATTTACTCCAAGGTCTCAGAACATAAGATCCTGGGTGGCTTGCCCAAGTCATACTGCCCAGGACAATTTCACTCAGTGAGCACAGGAGCCAAGAACTTTCTCTTCTGCAAAGTTACTGTGGGAAAACCACCTGTCAACTCTAGTGCACAGGAAATTCTCAGAGCTGTTAATGCTGGAGGAATAGATGAAGAAAGCTGAACTGGAACTGGCACCCAGGCGATCGGCTGGGAAGCTGACATCCTTGTATGGATGGCGGCCACAGTGGTTCTGATAGGTAGAGGCAGCCAGGAGGGCAGGGTGGACTATTGAGTACTTCCCAGCTGCAGGCCAAGGTCCTGAAGTAACTCCCAAAACACTTGCCAGGGTATTTTCCTGTGGGACACAGATCCCAAATGGGAATTTGCTGAAAGCCTTGGAAACATCCCCAGAGCTGACATGTGCAAATTATGAAAAACAAGTCTGAGATGTAGGGACTTCTGCTGCCCAACGAGAAGAATGGGAAAGACTACGTTTACAAGACTTTGGGTCTATGATGGGCCACAAGACCATGCTCAGCCATACATCAGGACTGGCAGCTTCTTCATGCTCCCATGTTTGATTTGGAAATGTTTTCAGGAACGGGCACCAGTCAATTAAAGAAAACAGAAGATTTGGCACCTCACACTATACTGCCATAGCATAGGCCCACACTCCGAAAAAAAAGAACAAAAAAAAAAAAAAAAAAAAACAGAACAGCACCCACACACTAATCCACACACTGTACAAATATGCACACACAATATATGCCCACACATAGCCACACATAGGACGGAGCACCAATACAGGGCACACACAGTAATTACCCTACTGCACACAGAGCTGCCATACACTGTGTGTGCACAGTGCCCATACTCTGAACTCATGGTAATCACACATTGCACACATAGCACTCGCGAAGCATGGACACCATCCACACAAGCACACAGAACTCACCCATTGTACACACAATGCCCAAACTCTGAACTTAGAGCACCAACACACTGCACACATAGCACCCATACTACATACAGTGAAAACAAACTGTATTCATAGTACCTACATGCTATATGCACAGTAGCCACACAAATGCAGTCCACTAAGCGCTTTCCATGAAGAAGAAGAAAGGCAACATTCAAGAACACTTCATCCATGATCATGTATGTTCCTCAGAATACGTTTCCTTCTGCATGTTCTCATCCCTTTTCCTCTGTCCCACCATCTTTCTGATCTTTGGTGTCTTGGAACTCTAGGCACATACCTTCTGTGACCACACCTTTTTCTGAAGACACAAGGGAATGCTGGCTAAGCGATGGGTACTATAAGTGACAGCTGTATTTGAAAGGAGGTTTTCAATACTGCAGAAGCTTGGGTGATGTGAAGCTTCCTCAAGACCAGACACTCCATGGTCTAGTCTTAGGCAGGTGTCTTAGCTTCCGGGAAGGATAACCACCATACAGATAAAGTCACCTTGACACTTTGACGTTGGGCAGGTACCCTTGATACATAAGATAACGAAAGGATTTAGAAGGTCACAGATTCTGCTTGAAATTGGGAGAGGGAGAATGTCAGTTACAGCAAACTGTTCCCAGTTTGTCCTCATCTTTAAATGAAGATGAGTAATTGCTTCTTTCAGAAATTCCCAAACTGGCTTTGAACTTCCTAAATAAGAGCATGCTGCCACTCACAGGCTTCCGTGCTTTAAACGGGAGAGAATGAGAACACAGAACAAACCTACTTTGAGCACCACGGCAAGACTTGACCACTTTCTCTTTTCAGCTCATTTGCAATGGGTATATGGTGGAGACACAGTCCTGTACCACCGACCTGAACCTCCTGGGATGACCATCTGAAGTCTCAGGGACTGGAGGGCACTCATCAATCACAACCCCACTGAAGCTGTACACGCCAGAGTTCTGTGCAGTGTGCCTTGAGCCTGCTTTTTGCTGTAAGCAGTCTTACCCCCTCATCTTTGTTCCTCCCAGGCTGGGGTCCCCACTCTGCCCAGCTGCGCTGTACATGTTAACAATTCTGTCTTCTGGTCCTGTCACTGTTCGTGTTGCCCTCACAGCCAGCAATGGCCTCATTTCCCACTCCTGGGGCTGGGGGTGAAGCCCAAGGCCTCATAAATAGTAGGCAAGTGCTCCATTTGTAGCTGAGCTACTACATCCCGGTCCTTGAATCCATTTCTACTTTCATGTATTTATTTAGTGTGTGTGAGCGCCACAGCACACATGTAGAGGTGTTGCAGGATATTTTTTCACACTGTGAACCCAGAGATTATATTATTTATTGAAAACAAAAAAACTAATTTCTAGCTGTGGTGTGGCTCATCCCTTAGTACACACCTTTAATCCCTCCGGCTGGAATACAGACTGGAATACAGACACACCCTTAGTACACAGCCTTTAATCCCACGCAATGAAGATGAAGTTAAATTTGTGGAAGAAAGCAACCATGTTTGAAAGCGATGTCTAATTCGATGGCAGAAAAAGCGATGAATCAGAGAAAGATTCGATGGAATGGATATGCTGCACTCTCACAAGGAGAGGGAAGGAAGCTACTTAAGGGAGCATTGCAGGAGTGGAGAGGGGAGGCGGTGGGGGGGGTGGTAGGTGGTGGTGGCAGCAGCAAAGGCGGTTTTACTGGGCCAGTTGTACAGAGACAGGCTGCAGAGAGAATACACTACTAGACACAGATTTAGACAGAATGAGCCAGAAAATGAGAAGGAACCATAAAACTAGAATGTATTGCCAAAGTTAGGATAAGGCCAAACAGAGCAATTCAGGAAAAACCAAGAGAAGCCAGACTTACTCGCCATAACAGGAGAGTTGAATCAACCAGCCGGAAATCAGAGAGAACAAGAAAGGGTGAAG
Source organism: Rattus rattus (assembly GCF_011064425.1). NCBI lineage: Eukaryota > Metazoa > Chordata > Mammalia > Rodentia > Muridae > Rattus > Rattus rattus. The sequence goes on from NC_046158.1 coordinate 158,544,984, forward strand.
TTATTCAGCAGTAAGTCTCACAGAGTGAAAGCGTTCTAGGACTAGATTAGATTATACAGAGCAAATATGTGCAGGTGGACATTAAGAGTGGAAAACATCTGGGTCTGGGAAGATGACTTAGTGGTTAAGAGCACTTGCTGTTCTTCCAGAAGACCTGAGTTTGGTTCCCAGTACCCTGGGAACAACCATTTCTAACTCCAGCTCCAGGGGATCTGGTGCTCTCTTCTGGTCACCTCCACTCACATGGTAGGCAGGCGACAGACATTCTCATTCACTCTCTCTTTCTCTCTCTCTCTCTCTCTCTCTCTCTCTCTCTCTCTCTCTCTCTCTCACACACACACACACACAGAGAGAGAGAGAGAGAGAGACAGAGACAGAGACAGAGACAGACAGACAGACAGACAGACACAAAGAGTCTTGCACAGGGTAGAGTTTTTGTGATTCATTGGTTCACTGATTCCTCTAATAATCCTGAAGAAAATGTTCTGTTGCACTTAATACAACACTTTCCTCTTTACTAATATATGTGCACCTTAGGCCCTCGTTCTAGCCCTGTGTGTAGAGGTTCAGAGAAAGTTGCTCTTGAATCTTGGATATCAAAGACTGTGGGTTAAAAACAGCCAGTTCTCTGGGTGATCCACACTAAGACAAGTAACCTGTTCACAAGCAAGTGGGTCACGCCACGCAAGCATATCCACTTTTCACAGAGATAGCTCTTGGGTATGTTGGGCTGGGAGTCAAATTCCCAGCAGCACCACCACCACTGCAAAACTAAACCCCACACTTAAAAGTCTTAAACCCTCTGTACACAGTCCAAGACACAAAGAAGCCATGTCTCAAAAAGAAAAAAAAAGATGTCTTCTAAAATCCATCATTCATATCATTCATGTGAATTTATAGATCTTTCCTATTTCGTGGGCAACTGAAATGACAGCCGGAAGTTAAAGAACTACTGGCAGGAAGGAACTCAGTACACCCCCTGGGCACCGGTACACACTGCAATAAGACAGCCGCAGAACTAAGTCACTGCTTTCAAAAAGCAAAGACTGGTCTTCCCATATAGACCCTCAAGGGCCTGTGTGCCTAAGACAAGCTGCAACATGTACTTAACCACTGCTTGTGCCCAGCAAGACCACCTTTCTTTCCCAGATCCGATATTGACAAAGCAGAGGAAGACATGGCTGGCTGGGCACCGGCTCTGACTGTAATACTGAAGGCCTCTCCTCAGATTATCTGTAGGAACTCCGGGACTTCTCCTCATCTTGCCTACATTCTCTTTTTTATTTATTTATTTATTTTATGTATGTAAGTACACTGTAGCTGTCTTCAGACACACCAGAAGAGGCATCAGATCTCATTACAGATGGTTGTGAGCCACCATGTGGTTGCTGGGATTTGAACTCAGGACCTTTGGAAGAGCAGTCAGTGCTCTTAACTACTGAGCCATCTCTCCAGCCCGCCTACATTCTCTGAGATGCTTCTTACCCACACTTACTGTCACATCAGCTACCTGTGTGGCCACCACCTACGTCTTTCTACTACATGACTTTCAATGACCTGAATGACCTAAGGTCTGGCTAATACCAGATTCTGAATGGCAAAAAACAAAACAAAACAAACAAACAAAAAAAAACAGTAATAAACCCTGGGGTGAGGCATGATGGTATCTATATCTCTGATTCCAGCATTTAAGAGACAGGAGGATCTTGAGTTTCAGACCAGTGTGGGCTACATAGCAAGACCATGCCTCAAAAACGGGAGGGGGTGAGGAGAGTCAGCAAAGGAAAGCTAGAATGTCTGCTAACACAATTAAGAAAGCTTATCTGTCAAAACACAGAAAGCTACATTTGTGCTGCTGAAAAACATACTGGTGTTTCCCAACTCGCTACCGATAACTAGTAATTTTTTAATCCAAATTATGTTTTAAAATACTTACTGGCTGGGAGGAGGTGGCACATGTCTTTAATCCCAGTGCTATACACAGAGAAAATTTGTCTTAATAAATAAAAATAAAATACACAGTAATTAAAAAATATAAATCAAAACTAAGTGGCACTAATGGGACCCTAAATTAAATTAGTCTGCATAGAAACTTACGTAAGTCATACTTAGGTCAAATCTGACTTCTTTTTGCTTTCCTTTCAGTCTTTCATAGAACCGGTCAGAAAGTGTTCTTTCTCTTCTCTACCTACAAGCAATACCATCAGGCATGCTCCACTAGTAAACCAGAGCACAAACCTGAGGGAAATAAAAAGGTGGTTAAGCAATTATGGCAAAAAAAAAAAAAAAAAAAAGAGAGAGAGAGAGAGAGCCAGGGTTGGTGGTGTACTCCTGTGATCTAGAATACTCGTTATGTAGGAGGCAAAAGGATCAGGAGTTTAAGGACATCCTTAGCTACATAGTGGGTTTTAGGCCAGCCTGGACTACATGTAACCTTGTTTCAAAACAAAACACAACAAAACAAAAGGAAGACTTCATGTGTGTGGTGGCAGACAGCTGTAATTCTAGTGCTTAAAAAACTGAGAGGATGGCCTCAAATCTGAGGCCTACCTAAGCTACACACCAAGTTTGAAGTCAGCCTGAGCTAAAGAGTAATCCTGTCCAAAAAATAAGAGGAGAGGAGAAAAGAAACAAGCTGATCCTTCATCGACTCCATGTTCTCAGAGCCCAGCTCTTAAGACAAGTTCAAGTCCAGAACTGGCCAGGCCAAAGACTGCAACAACCAGACAGAAGATTAGGAGTGGAACAAGTGGGCAGTGTTCCAAAGACTTGTCTTTTGGTCTTAATAGAACACTTCCTTTATCTGTTTATTTTTAGGGGTCAGGCCACTCAGCAAACTCCAGGAACAAAAGTTTCACCAGGTGGTGGTGGCACATGTCTTTAATCCCAGCACCAGGGAGGCAGAGACTGGCAGATCTCTATGAGTTCGAGGTCAGCATGGTCTACAAAGTGAGTTCTAGGTAAGGTAGGGCAACATAGAGAAACCCTGTCTTGAAAAAGAAGAACAACAAAAGTCTACCCACCCACAGATGTAATAGATTCAAAGGGAATTTCTTTTTTGTGTGGGGGGGGGGAGGGTCAAGACAAGGTTTCTGTATAGCCTGACCTAGAACTCATACTCTTGACCATACTGGCCTTGAACTCAGAGATTCACTAGTCTCTACCACCTAAATGCTGAGGTTAAAGGCGTGTGCGGACACCAACACTCAGCTTCAAATTCTTAACAATCCAATCTCACTCCAGAGAATTTAAATTAGAATGTTTTCAAAGCAGAATAAAAACCCTTTTTTTTTTCAAAATGAGAAAACAAAAGACCATGAAGCTCCTGAAAAAGGCTGTCTAAGGCAGGTGCAAAGGATTCCAGTGTTCAGATTAAAGGGAAGACAATGGTTTCTAGAACTTTCTTCTTACTAACAGCTAAAAGAATGCCTAAGCACAGAAAGTGACTTCACTCTGAGAAATTAGCTCAAGTATTTCTCTGCCCTGTACACTAAATGGGCCTCTTCAGTTCTCAGAGGCTGGTCTAAGACCTCAAGGAGTATAGCACAGCAGCTGATCAGCGCCCCAGAAACCAGACCACAGGGACAGAGTGGCCCAATTTTCCTTAATTTGAAAAACCTCCACACAAGAGAAAGTTGGGAAGTTCACTGTTAAAACATAATTCAATTTAGCAGTGTTTGTAAATAAGGTATCTTCAGCAATAACAGACCCCCCACCCCCGATTCTTCAGACATTTTCTATGAATCTGTGAGGCATTTTCTCCATCTCTTGACATTTATGCACTGGTTTCTCTGTGTGACCAAGGAGCACCACAAGTCACAGGGAAGTGGACTAGCCTGACCCTGCCATGTCTGTTGCAGGGCACTAAGTGTCAGCAGTGGCCCTGGTAACACAGACCAGTCAGAAAGAGAGGAGGTTGGGGTCTGAGCTCAGAATAACTTCATACTTACACAAAGCAACAGAACATGAATAGAAATTACCTTTCTTGTTTTGTTTTGGTCTTGGTTTTTGATTTCCAAGACAGAGTTTCCCTTTGTAGCGCTGGCTGTCCTGGAACTCACTTTGTAGACCAAGCTAGACTCGAAATTAGAGATTCCTCTGCCTCCCAAGTGCTGGTATTAAAGGTGTGTGCCACTAACACCAGCCTAATAGAAATTATCTCTAATGAAAGAAAAAGTCTTAAATTCAAGGTAGTGAGTGTCATGAGAATCTTAATTAAATGTTGTCCTCGGGCAGGCTTGAGGCAAGGCTGGATTTTGGTTTCTAGGCTCTCAAAGTTGAGTTCTTTCTACTAAAGAGAAAACAGGCAATAACATGCACTGTTTGCTTTTGGGGGGGAGGGGTTACAAGGTTTCCAAAGAAAATGCTAAACTTCTATCTGCAATAATTTCTACCTAAGTATCACTATCTTTTCTGCCATAATATGGAAATGTATCCTAAACTTCTCAGTTCAATGTACCTAATATCATAATATCTACCAAAATGGAGGAATCCCAGTATAATAAACTTTACTTCATCATTCACGTGGAAAATCTATAAATTTCCTTTGGTGAACAAACTATTCTCTTCCTGAGTGGAAACACTGCCTTGCACTGGCAAGAAGAGGACCAGCAAGAGCGGAATTCGCGAATCTGCACCCAAATGGGAAGTTAGTTAGCCTAGAGGAGGAATCCAATCCAGCGTTCTACAAGGGAGACAAGGCACGCACAGGAGTGCGCCAGGCACAGGTGTCAGTGCCTAGGCGGTTCACTAAACATTTTCTAATTAGCATTTCTTTACATTCTGATAACAATCTTCCCACTGTAACCTTCACTAAATGCACGCTGAGATTGTAGCAATGAGAGCGGGAGGAAATTCGCTAAGAATTTCAAACTTTCTTCTGTTTATATTTCTTTGGGTTAGAAATGATCTGTTTTTTGCCCCATTTAGCTTGTTCTTGGGCTCCCAGATCCAGTCCCATTGTGTATAGCTGGTTCCGCCTACTAATAGTGAAATCGCTAGCCAGACCAAGAAATCCCCCAACTAGCTAGAACCCTCTCCATGATGCAGAAAATTCCAGTTTTACCCTCCGGATTGAGTTGTCTGACAGTGACTTTCGCTAACCTATGAAACTGACAGGTCTATTTACTGGGAAACAAAGACGCGACTTGTAGCGGACCGGATTCCCTTGCGCGCTCCGTGCGCTCCGAGCGCCGCGTCTTATCTGCGCTGCCCACTCCATCGCACCGGGAGGGCCCTGCACCCCAGTTCGGCCCATTATTAAAATGGAAATCTAAAACAATCGGCATCTAGCTTCTGGGGAGACAATGACCCCCAAGGACCCGCAGGGCCCACCTCCTGCAGTTCTGACTCTTGGCAAACTCAGCGCGGGCGGGTCCGGGTGCGGCTCCGCTGAGCGGGCGGGGGACGCACAGGGCGGAGAGGGCGGGGGGCTCAGGGACGCCCCCGGGCTGCCTCCCGGGGCCAGGCGTTGACGCAGCAGAAATTACCAGCTGGAAAAATCCCCTTTCGGAGGTGACGAAGAGGGACCCCGGCGGCCGCAGTGGCTGCCGAAGGTGCCAAGGGGCCGGGAAGCCCCGCGCCGCGGCCGCCTCTACGCTCAACCCCGCAGGGACCTGCCGCGCCGCCCCGCCCACGCCACTCGGGCCGTGGCCCCGTGGGCCTGGGTCTCCGGCCGCGTTGTCCCCGGGCGCCATCGCCCCCAGGAGGGCGCCCCCGCGAGGCGGGACGGGGGGCCAGTGGCAGGGCGGGGGCGCGCCCGGGGCACAGCCACCAGGGCTGCAGCTGCCCAGCTCCCGCCCCGGACCCGGTTCCGGCTCCCGCCAGGGCTTTAGCCCCGGCCCCGGCGTGGTGCGCCAGCCCGGCCGCGCGGACAATGAGCCGGCGCAGCTTACCTGTGACCCCATGGGGCGCGGGCGCGGGCTGGCGCCGTGGCCGCGGACCGGTGATCGCGCGGCCACTGGCGAGAGCTGCGTCAGGGAGGGTCCGAGCTGCGCGCTCGCTCCGGTGGCTTGGTCCGCCCGCCGGTCCGTTCGTCCGTCCGTCAGGCCGGCGCGCGCCCCCGCGCTGCTCCAGCCCTGCGGCCCCACGCGCCCCGCCCGCGGACCCTGACCCCGCCCCCGGCGCGCGCCCGGCCGCCGCTGATTGGCCCGCACTGCGCCCTGGCCTCGGCCACCGCCCCAGTCCGCCCCCTGCCCCCGCCTGCCGGCCCCGCCCCCGCTCCGGCGGCTGGGCGCAGCGGGCTGGCCGGGGCCGAGTGGCCGCGGGAGCACTGGCGGCCCACCGCCCCCTCCGCGGGCTGGACAGCGGAAGTGCGGGCTGGAGCTCGCTGGGCATTGTGGGAAACCCCCTCCCATGGGCTTGCGAGTGGCAAGGAATGGGGTCCGTGGGTCGACGCTCGCGCCCCACGAGTCTCACAACCAGAGACCACCTGATGGGGAGAGGTGGGCTGGGCAAGTTCACCGCAGCAGGGTCGGGTAGGCGCACCCCGCGATGTCTGTGCACTGTCCCTGGGGACGCACGAGACTGGGTCACGGCTGTCCCCCGAGCCCCGCAGAGCCGTCGCGGAAAGCGCGTCTCCCAAACTTAGCGACTTCCAGGCGCGCTGAGCGGAGAAAACGCGCTCTAGGGGCGCGGTGCCCAGAAGGGGCTGGTCAGTCTTCACCCCCGCCATCCGGGGACCTGGGCGCTCTCGCAGAGAGGAGAGCGTTGGGAAGCGGGCCACGTGGCGATGTCTGCAAGCGGGACTCATATATGACCAACTAGGAGCATTGGCTGCCGCACGTCGGTCTTGTCATCCAACTGCCGGTGAGGGTGTGGGGCTCAGACAAGTGGCGCTCGCCACCCTGACTTGGCCCGCAGCTCCCAGCCAGTGATGGCATCTCGATTTTGGTATAGCCACGGATAGGTCTCTTCACCCCGCCCCCAGTGGTGCAGTGAGGCCCTTACGTCCTTCTTCCCTCCAGTGTCTTCGATCGGTTGAGGAGCAGAACCTGGAGCGGGCAGTCCCGGCTGGTCTGCGTAAGGGTTAAAGGCCACCACGGTACATCCCAGGCGCAGCAGCGGGAAGGGGGGTGAGCCTGTAGATGGCCAGGGCCATAGAGGAGTTGAGCCGGGGTTGGGCCAACCAATCGCGAGGCGCCCTGGGCTGTCCGCGGCCTGCCTCAAGGAGGGGCAGGCACCAGCGGAATTCCTCGGGAGGTGGGAGGCTCCCGCTCTGGTGGAGGATTTCTCATGTTGTGTGAGGAGGCATTCACAGGCAGCAGTGGGAGGACTGGCCAGAGGGGATTCTCCTTGAGTGAACAAGAGCAAGCAGACGTCTGCCAGCCAAAGATGAAACCTGGGATACTCACTCACTGTTCATGAGCTCCAGGAGATGGCTGTGCACATGCCCTGCCAACCACTCATCAAGCCTCTAGGCAAGCATCTATGCTGCACTAGTGGCTCAGGTGCCCCTAGTCTCAGGTTTTCTGCTGGAGGACCCTTTTGGCACATTTGGTCTGAAGTGAATCCCCCACAACTTACTTTTGCCCACCTCTGTGTTCTATCCTTGGAGAAGTATGGCTGGCATAGTTCAGCTGATATACTGTTTCTGACCTCCAGGAGGGTCCAGCTGTGTAAACCTCCCTTTGAAGGGACAAAGGGCATTGTCTGTAAATAGTCTTTCACTTCATTCCCCTTCCTCAATTTGTTTTCTGATGCAGCCCATGAAGGAAAGGAAGCGTGTGGAAACCTCTAAGGTCACTGTCCCTCAGAAAGAGCCCCAGTTTTTCCCAAGGTAACTAGGCACCCAAAGCATCCTTCAAGGAGATTCGTGTAGATGATATGCTGCCATGTCTGTTTTCCATGCAGAATTTGGGAGCAGTAGTAGAGCCTTGCCTGTGAACACAATGGGGCTCAGTCATTGCTCAGGGAGCCCCTATAAACCTGGTGTCTAACATTAACAGGCCCACCCCATATGCCAGAAGGGCTCTTCATAGGAAGTCTTTGTGAGCTCAGAAATGAGCAGATACCCCCTTTCTCCAACACACGTACACCCACCCTTGCACCTCCACCCCAGCAGGACTGCCAGTGACTAGACCAAGATCCCTCTCTGTCTTCTCCTCTGCAAAAGCCAACAGCAGGGCACAAGGCCTAGACATAAAGACAATATATCTTGTAGAGAGAGTCAAGAATAGCCCCATGAAGAGGAGACAAAGACACCTTATCTTCATTCTATCACCGTTCTTCAAGCTAAAAAGCCCCATAATTGTTTAAAAACCAAAACAGCAGTAGCTGCAACCTCTTGACAGACCCAAGGGTAAGGAAGTTAGTTCATGGCTGAGCTGGCCCAGGCACCTTGATGTGTTTGCTTTGTTGGCTGTGTAACCAGAATGGCTCAGGAACTCAAAACCAAGTGACCTGCCCTAGAGATGGCTCTCAAGGACAGACAGATAGGTTGGCCTCAGTTGTACTCTGACCACGGCATTCAGCATCCATTGTCGGGGACTGTCAAGGTGCCCTGAAGATGGGCATGATCCCTGCCATCAGCAGTGAGAAGTAGACATATGAAGAGACAGTTGGCCAGGACCCTGCAGCCACATGGTCCATGCTACCCATTGGGGCCATTCCATAGTCAACCCCAGGGGCTGGAGAGACAGTTCAGTGTTTTAGAAGAGTGTTCGTGCCTTTAATTCCAGCACTCAGGAGGCAGGGGCAGGCAGATCTTTGTGAGTTCAAAGCCAGCTTGGTCTATAGAACTAGTTCCAGGACAGCCAAGATTATGCAAAGAAACCCTGTCTCAAAAACAAACAAACAAACAAAAAACAACCAAAAAAGATTGTTCACTTGCTGCTCTTGCAGAGGACCCAAGTTCGTTTCCCACTCAACATTCCCAATGGATGGGTAGCTCACAACTGCCTGTAACTCCAGTTCCAGAGGATCTAACACCCTCATCTATCCTCAGTGGGCAGCTGGCTGTACATATGCACACACATACACAAAATTTTTCTAAAGAAAGTCAAGCCAGGTGTGGGTGACATACATTTTTAATACCAGTACTTGGGAAGCAGAAGCAGGTGGATCTCTCTGAACTTAAGGACAAACTAGTCTAAGAGACAGAGACAGAGAGAGACAGAGAGATCCAAACCAACCAGGGTGATTTAATAAAACCCCATCTTGAAAAACAATAACAATGAAAAAGTCACCCCCAACTACCTGTATGAGCATGTCAGGAGACCCTACGGGAATTAGCAGCAACAAGCCAGACATTCTGGGGGCCAGAAAAGGGTGCAGAAGCTGATCAGGCCATGAATGTGCATCCTGATTAAAAAGCCCCTCAGAATGTGCCCCCCTTCTACCCTAGGTACCTGGAACACCACCTTGAGGGCCACTAAGAGTGCCATGTGGCTGACCAAGCCCACCATCCTCTGTAAACCTTAGGGACCCGCCCCTCCATACCACTTGCTTTCCCAGCAACCAGCCCTCCACCAACACACCCAGTGGCTTTCAAGGGGTAAAGGAGCAGTAAGGGGTCCAACCTCAGGCTCATTACTGTGAAACAATAGAGAAATCAGGGACTTACTTGCATTTAGCCTCAGGGTCTGCTTTGTAAGAAATAGCTTGGGAGGAGCTTTGGAAAAGAAAATTCCAGAACAGCAAATATCTTTACATATCTAGTAGAGGGAGCACCCACCTACCCTGTCATTGCTAGGCACCTTCTCCCAAGGCAGCGTTTCCTCATCCACCCCCAGCTGGGTTTTCTGTGGCTGTCTTTGTCTCAGTCACTGGTCAGAGACACTGTCTGTTTATCCTCCAGCCAGTGGTGTTGCTCAGTCGTCCCCATGGCAACAGCCCTGGGAGTCCTGCCCTCTCCCAGAAACCACCCAGAACCTGTCCCAGCCCTCTCCAGGACTCTGCTGGAAGTCCCTGTCTAGAGAGGCCAAGAGCAGGAGGGAAGAAAGGCTACTGCTGTAAGCTGAGGATATTTGGGCTGCTCAGGGAACCTCCCACCACACATCATTCTGATCCCAGAGCGGAGCTGAAGCCCTGCCTGAGTCTGCAGCAAAGACCAATCCATGGCTACAGGAGGGACTTCCTGGGCACAGCTTGGCCAGGTCTAGAGCCATCTGGACCTGCCCTCCTGTCCAGGCCTCTGCAAGACTGTCCTCCAGAGCTGTTCCAGGGCCAGGGGCTACAAGCCAATCCTGGCTGCCCCACCCCAACTGTCCTCCAGGCTTGTGCCCCTGCCAAGCACCAACTGCCACTCCAGCTGCTATTGCCAACTGTCGCCCCTTCTCCATTCCAAGTGCTCCCTCACCCCCAACCGTTCTTCCAAAGGGCTATAGCCAACTGGCAGCCCCTTGCTCTCTAAGCCTTGCCTCCCACCTACCAGCTACAGGGCCAGGGTTTAGCATTCCAGAGTTCCTTGTATCTCCAACCACACTGGAAGGAGCGAAGCCACACCTGCTGTGTGCCTGGTTAAGTGTGGGCTGGGGGGGAAGGAGAGGTCCTGAGTTCAAGACCAAGAGAATAGGTTGGGGGCAGGCCTCAGTGGACCAGGGAGAAGAGACTGGGAAAGAACATAGCAGAAGCAGAGGGTAGGTCAGCCAGACCTTTGGGCTAGATCTAGCACAGGGCGGGAAATAGCCACAGTGCCTAGTCAGAAACAAATAGGTAGGCAAACTTCACTAGGCAGTGGAGCTAGACCCTGTCATAGTCCTTTCCTCTGAAAGTTTCTTAAGTAGTTTTTCCCAGCCACCAGCCCTGGGAAGGTCCTGGGAGAGGTTAGAAACTCATCTGCTCCCACCTTACCCACAGGTGCCCACCAGCCTTCCACAGTCTAAGCAAAACCCTGTTCCTCAGTCTCAGCTGGGCACACACCTCTACTGTATTGTACTGTCTCTTAAGGTAAAATTTCCACACAAAGTGCCATTTCTCTAGGTCCCTGCTATGGTCTTCTTTCCCCTTCCGTCTTCCCAAGCGCCTTCTCTACCTTTACCCAGTAGTCTCTGTGACATTTCACTTCTATAAAGGGATATTTGCCAATCACACTCAGAAGCCCTTGTAATCAGTCTTTCCCTAAACCTACTTGACAGGTTGCAACCTTGGCTACCCCAGGGCACACAGAGGTACCTGGGGTCTTCACCAGGCTCTGGGGAGGGAGACACTGTTGCCCTCACCGGTGCATTCTAGGGCTGTAATTCCATCTCAGTAGCTCAGAACAGGCAATAGGGGCTTTAAAGCCACTGCTCCCCAGAGGCTGCAGCCTTCAGGCTCACATTGCACAGGCTGGCGATAGTTTTGCAGATAGCACCACAGATGAAAAGGGATACCTGGCTCTGCTTGGTATCCCGTCTGGGAGTTCCCAAGCCTCCCTGCCTGAGACATGCCACAGGAAGAAAACCTGTCGTGTCAGGCTGGTCCTAGAAGGAAGGAAAGGGCAGCATACTCTGAGTACCTACAATGTGTCCAACATCTCCCCATGTAATGAGTTACTTTCCTAGATTCACCTGGCCCTTCCTTCTGAGCTAGGGCCTGGAACAGAAAGGGAACAGCGACCGTGGCCCACAGAGACCTGTGGAATGAGGCCCTGTTCTGCTTTTTGAGATGCAGTCTCTTCCTCCTACCAGGAAGGGCCTTCTGGAGTTCCCCACAGAAGAACCAGATGGAGCCTGAGGGGATGGCCCAGCAGTTACTGCTCCTGCAGAGGACCCAAGTTTAGTTCCCAGCACCTAGGATGGGTGGCTCCCAACTGCCTACAACTCCAGCCCCAGGGACTCCAGCACCCACTTCCAGCTCCTGTAGGCACCTGCACTCATATGTGTAAGCCCAAGCACAGATACACATAATTTAAAAATGAATCCATAAGAAAATGAAAACAGAAACAAAGGGGAAAGGTAAGAGTTTTGTGAGTGTTCTTGGTAGGTCCCCCCATACTAGGAGTAATCTTGTGGATGTCAGGTACCTCTAAGTTGACAAGAGGGCACCTCATGTCCTTGAGGACCTTTCCTAAAACTCATTACCTTAGTGATCAGAAAGTGATCAGACCCCGAAGATTCTACTTGCAGTACCATCTGCTCAACACCTGGCCAGCGAGCTTAAAACTGAAGGTCACGAGAAACAAAAGAAGCCTGAGAAGTTGTTTCAGCCTACACAAATGTGAGCTGTGAGATCTCTAGGCCCCGCTGGTACCATGGGGTAGAGGAGGACGTTGGGGACTGAGTGGGAAGGTCCAAAGAAAGCCTTGCTTCAGTGAAGAGATGTGTCAACCAGGGCTTCCTGGTGCTCCCAAAGGCGTGTGGAAATGCCAGATGACTTTAGAGAAACTTGGAGCCTTGAGAGGTCACACAAGGAATTCTCTGTGGTGCACCACATGCAACTTTTCTGAAATGTAAAGTTATTACAAAGTAAAAGTTCATTTTTTTTTCCTAAAAGGGGGAAGAGAAACAAAATCAAATGATAACAAAAACAGTTCCCATGAGTTCTAGGATTGAGCTCTGAGTGGTCACTTAAAATATATCTCAGCCCAGGTCTCCATTTCCAGTTGTAAGAGTTAGTATTTCAGGGCTGGAGAGATGGCTTAGTGGTTAAGAGCACTGACTGCTCTTCCAGAGGTCCTGAGTTCAATTCCCAGCAGCCACACAGTGGCTCACAACCATCTGTAATGGGATCCGATGCCCTCTTCTGGTGTGTCTGAAGACAGCTACAGTGTACTCACATAAATATAAGTCTTCTTTTAAAAAAAAATTAGTACTTCAGAATGTCCAGTACTCAACCCATCCCCCAAACACTCTCATGGGTAGAGATCATACTCGGGGATGCCGCTCTTGTATTTTCAAGTGCTGTTGTGTGGTGAACCCTCTGCTCTTAGGCAACACACAAGATTTACCTGAACACTGCTGAATTAGAGAGCCTGTCACCTTCCATGCTGGCCTCTATCTACATAGGCACAGCCTTGATGGTGCTCCCATTTGGGTGTGCCATACTAGTACAAAACCCGAGTTCAATCCTCAGCACCCATATAAAGAGCTGAGGTGTGGTGGCTCTTGTGTGTATATAAGCCCAGTTCCAGAGAGAGAAAGGCAAATAGACCCCTGAAGCTAGTTGTCTATCCTAGTGGTCTATCCTGTCTTGTCCTAATTAGAAGCCCAGATCCCAGTAAGAGACAAAAAAATAAAACAAAATAAAATAGAAGGTGGACAGCTCCTAAGGAACTCTTGGCTCCCAGTGGTTTGGTTTCTGGTGGTTCACAACTGCCTCTATGTTATCATGTGACAGTAAATGATATGAGACTGTCTTTGTTAAAAAAAACAACTCAGTTACAAACATCTGTCTACATGCAAATTTTGTATGTAGATAAGCATGTAGTAGCGATTTTTGTTTTTGTTTCTTTGAAAAACACAAAAATACTATGGGAATACAGTTTCATCTTAATCTCAGGTGTGGGATATGGGGCTGCTTCAGACTGTCCAAGAGCAACCGACTAGGATTTGCCTTGTGCTCTAGCAGGAGCGTGATCCTGCAAGCTGCAGATAGCTTCTGCAATTGTGTGACATTTGGAATTCTGGGAACTCCCAGAGTTGAGAGGGTATATAAATGCTAGGGCCGGGAGAGGCAATGTGGTTGTTGGTTGGTAGCCATTGGTTGCTGTTGTTTGAAGTTTTGTTACATAGTTGTGAGCAAAGAAACACTGACAGCGAAGATTAGACCTGCCCCAGAGAACTCAATGTCCGTAATCAGCAGGAAGTAGTCTAAGGATAACGTCATCAGATTTCCCCTCTGTCCTTTTTCCCCCTCTCCTATCTAGTATTTAGGGGTGCTGAAAGGGTGGAGAATGTGGTGGAGAAGGGTGGAAGAAGAAAAGAACCCACAAAGTAGGCAGAGTCCGCCTACACGTGCGTGTATACATAGAGAAGGCACTGAGGACCAAACTAATGCCTTGTGCGTTGGACAAGCTATAGCCTCCCCGCCTAGCTAATCATAAAAACCCTTTTGTTAATTTTTTTAAAAAAATACAAAGAAAATGGTGTACACCATTAATCTCAGCACTCGGGAGACAGAGACGGGCAGACCTCTGTGAGTTCCAAGCCATCCAGGTTTACACAAGTGAGACCCTGTCAAAAATTAATAAGTAAACAAACAAACAAATAAATAAATAAGTGAGGTACGACCTCAACTATTTTATCTATATTGGCACTGAGTATGTGCAATGTCTCTTTTCTCAGGAGAGTGGTCTGGGTCAATATTGATCTGTCCTGCCATCTCCAGTAAGTGTTATGGGCCTTTACCTACACTTTTACATTTTTTTTTTTTTTTGGTCCGTCCTCCTTGTCTTCTTCTCCCCTCCTTCTCCTCCCCTTCTTCTGCCCTCCTCCTCCTCCTTTTTCTGAGATAGGGTCTTACTGCTTAGACCTATGTGGTTGGTTTGTCTGTTTGTTTTGTTTTGTTACAGGGTCTCACTTGTAACCCAGGCTGGCCTAGAACTCACTGTGTAGCCCAAGCTGCTCCTCCCAACTTCCAGCCTCCTGGACGATTGTTCACAGATCCCTGACAGGCTATATACACACAGTGCACTTACCTGTCTCTATGTACCCAATACCAACTCCAATCCAGACCTCGGCCATTCAAATGGCCTTAAGGGGCCTCATTCCTAGAAGCAGACAAATTCATGAGCTTAGTCGCAGAACAGTGTAACATACATCTCTTCAGAGATTTGAGGACTGTGAGCACTTTCTATTTAGGTCTGGTTGTGTCGATGGATGAGGACTGGGAGTCCTCTGCTCAAGCCGTGCAGGGAGTTTCCTCAGTGACTGAGCCACAAGTGAACATTTGATAGCTGTGATGAAGTCCCATGGCCCACTAGGACCGTGTAGGATGAACCAGGTTCCAACTATAACCAGGATGGGGTTTCTGTAGAACACCTCTGAGATTTTCGAACAAGAGATAGACACGATTTATATCACACTAGTAAGAGCAATGTTTCGGGTGTAGGACTGATGTGCACTTGGGTTAAGCAGAGGTAAGAGGTAAGGGGGAAACTAGAGGAAGTACTTGTCTTTCCATGTGGCACTAGGTGACAACTGACTGTACTTGGAACTGGAAGCCAAGGAGGTGCAGATGTAGACGTGTAACAGGTGCTGCAGGCCAGGCTTCAAGGAGAGAAAACATGGCTGCAGGTCAGAAGGAACAAGTTTAAGAGGAAACAATCCACTGCAATTGGTCACTGAACTCCATGGGAGGCTGAGAATTGGGGTCAGAGGCAGCAGTGGCAGTTAGGTAACCTATGACTCCTTCTCCCTCTTCCCAACTGATGTTTTCAGAGGTGGTTATTCAGGGTATAGGGTAGTGCACTGTCTTTGGATCATTTTTGCCCCTATTGAATTTCCACATCCTGCCCCAACAGGATGGAACAGTAGGGCCCCTGGTCTAGACTGCAGCATGGCCTGAAGCATTGTCCCACCACAACGAATACCCTTCAGGATCCCTATCAAAAGACCTGGACATAGGCACACATCTTTAATCCCAGCATTCATGAGGCAGAGGTAGAGAAAGGAGGATCTCTGTGAGTTCAGCCAAGTCAGACTGGTCCACATAGAAAGTTCCAGAGCAAAAAAGCTACAGAGTGAGGTCCTGTTTAAAAATATTTTTTTCATATGTGGCTAGAGAGATAACCTAATAGTTAAGAACACTTCCTGCTTTTACAGAGGATCAGAGTTCAGTTCCCAGCACACATATCAGCTGGTTCACAGCTGTTACCGCCAGCTCCAGGAGATCCCATCCCCTCTTCTGGCCTCCTCGGATACCCACATATACACACACATATACATATAAACAAAAATAAATTAACAAAAAGCCCTTAGCAGGATGACCTCCCGCTGTGGCCATGTGAGACAAAGCCACTCCTGTCTCATCTCCCCTGCTGCAGAGTTCTAGGCTGAAGCTTCTGTAACCCAGGAAGTTCCCACAGCTCAGAATCTAGGATCTGAAGGCAGCAGAAAACACCTGAAAATGAAGGTAAAAGGCCATTCCTTCCTTCAGTGTTCTTGGGTGGAACACCACCTCCCCAGGCCTGCTCAGATAGACTTACTACCAGTCTTCTGCACTGTAAAGAACATGGTTCCTACCTGGGCACCCAACTTCAGACATAAGAGGTTCCCAGCGCATTCTCTGTCTACCAGACCAGCTGTACCCTTCTCCAATCCCTCCCCCTGCCAGCCCCAACGCCAATCCATTCACAATCTAGGGTTCCTACCTCTATGATCACCTCAACCCCCAAAGGCTTTTCTTGCTCCTGCCCCTTGATGACTCTCAGTTGTCCCAGCAAATACCCTAAACCTGGTTCCTAGCCACCAAGATAAAGTCCTGTCCAGCGTCCTTTGGTACCTTGCTTACTTCCCCCTCCTGGTTCCTAAGGTCCCCAATGCTCTGCAGCCATCCTGGCCAAAGCTGGAGTCACTCCCCAAGGTGCTAAGCGGTTATGGTCAATACCTGAAGGCTGACCTGCCAATCTTTCTCATCTTTTAGCATCATTATCAAAGGAGAGTTGAAACCATACAGTACAGATGGCTGAGGACTAAGGAAACTGGGGAAGAGATGTTGAGAATAGAGTGAGATTTTGTAGGGTGTTTTTGGTCTTAGAAAGCCGACAGATGTTTTCTCCCTGTTAAGATTTGAGCTCAAGCCAGGCATGGTGGCCCATGCCCAGCACTCAAGAGGCAGAGACAGATGGATCTCTGAGTTCGAGACTAGCCTGATCTACAGAGTGAGTTCAGGATAGCCAGGGTTACACAGAGAAACCCTGGTCTCAAAACAAACAAAATTGAACTCAAAGTCATCCTGGTTACTACTGGGAGACTGGGAGGCCATGGCTGGGAGACCTTTGGTGGAAACCCAGACTTACCTGGTCCTGGTAAGATATGAGGATATATAGCAGAGAACAAGATCTTGAGGGTTTTCTCCCCTGGGCATTTTGCCATCCTCAAGTCTAAACCAGGATGGGCTCGTGTCCAAGGAAACCCCATATTGGGGGCTGGAAGGGTCTGGAGCCTTTGTAACGGCCTTAGGGGAGAGCAGGGCTCTGCCTTTGGTTAAGCACCACATGCAAGCAGACGTTCTATCTTACTTGGTACCCCTCTGCTTCACAGCCCCAAGCCCACATGGTGTAGTTCGTCAGAGTTCTCTCTTCCCAGAGTCATGGGAAGTACTGTGCCCTTCTACCAGGGTAGAACACCAACAACCAGGCTCCCTGACCCCAGCCCCAGGTGGCAGGCTCCATTTCCTCCTCTCCTGGGGGTCCTGGTGCCGGGGTGGAGGCTGGAGGCCTTATCAGACCACAGGTTTTCCTGAGGAAGGAAGGCTGGGTGTGTGTTCCAGAACAGGCGCCTCTTTGGGTGTGCCTACCCCAGTAAAGAGGGACATACAATCCGCCATCCCTCTTGGAGGACAGACATCTTCTCCTTGGGAGACTCTAGACCACAAAGACAAACCAGTCCACACTTTGGAGGTCAAAAGCCTCAGCGGGAGGGGGCACAGTCCCTGAAATCTCTGCCAGTGGCGGCATCATCAGGGGAAAGACCACAGCAGCCCCATCAGATGCCCAGAGGGACCTGAGGCCTGTGCAGGTGAAGAGATGTGTCCACAGTCACACCTGCATAGGTTCACCAGACCACATCCATGACACAGACAAAAACACAGACTGAAAGCACCATCCTGTTATGGGTGCTGAACAAGATGTCGTCAGCTTATCAAGCTATATCTGTGGAGTATGCACACTGTCCTGTAGGCATATGATATGTAAGTTACACATGAAGGGATGGGGGCATGGTCAAAAAACCCCTCCACAGACCTTTCCAGAGGGAGGAATGTGTCCCTGAGGACTGCTTGTCCCACATCCTGTCTAGGTCAGCTCTTGAAGCTACCTTTCTCCCTTCAGGGAATTCACAGGGCCCTCAGAGAGTGAACAAACCCAGGGAGCAAAAGGGTGTTAGGAGGAGTTGTGGCTTGGAGCAGGGCCTGGCTGACGAGGCTGACCACCAAGGATGTCTCTGCCTTGCTGGGCAAGGCTCATGAACAGCCCCCCACACCCCTGTCTAAGATGGAAGGATCTTAACTGTGGACGGGCCAGCAGATGTGGAGCCCACCTCACTAATGTGGGCAATCGGCCCGGGAACACTGACTGGCCCCGAGACAAGGGAACTGCCTCACCTCACCCACAAGAGGTTGCCTCCTACCTCCTCCCTCTTGGTCTGATCTCGGCAGCCTCTACCCCTTCCGCTTCCAGAGGCCCAGGGGCTATTTTTAACTTGGCTGAGCTGCCAGAGTAGAAGGTGGACCAAGCCCAGTAGGGAGGGCCCAGGAGAAAAGGCCTAGCAGTTTCTGTCTAGCTCCCACCCTCCAGAGGTCCAGGCATGCTAGGATCACTGGTCATTCTTGACCTTACATTAGAATTGGTATTCCATTCACAACCACAGATCTAGGAGGCCACACAGATCTGAGGTTCTGGAAAGCACTTGAGACACACATCAAATGAACACATTTACAGTACCCAAATTCATATTTATTCTTCTCTCTCTCTCTCTCTCTCTCTCTCTCTCTCTCTCATAAAACACACACACACACACACACACACACACACACACACACACACACACTCACAAATAAAGCACGGGAAGACAGAAGCACAAGCACAAGTGCCCAGAGCTGACTAACTTGAAGTAAAGGAGGGCACTGCTTGGCCCAATTTGTTCTTCTCCACAAATACTAACCCAATAGGGATACTCCAGGATTCACAACACTCTCCCCACTCTGGGACCATCTTCTGAATCACTCTTCCCCACAAGAAACAGGGTTCCCAGGAATCTGAGCTGAACTGAGCTGAGCTCAAAAGCATTCTCCAGAACCCTCATGCTCAGGAAACTCAGGACTAGCTGGAAGGGTAAAGGTAACGTCTCTCCCTGTTTCCTCCCTTCGCCCTGCTCCTGTTCCCCTACTCCTAGCCTTTGCTTCACAGACCGGCTCTGTCTGACCTAGGAGAGAACTGGAGTCTGGTCTCCATGCCCAGAGGCTGAGCTGGGGGCCCCACCCTCTTCACCAAGTCCAGACAGAAGAGGCAGCAGGAGAAATGGGGGCTCTGGATGCAGGACTCCAATTCCCCTCCACCCTCTCACCCCCATCTCCACCCCTGGGCAGCTCCTGGGAGGAATAAGAAGGGTGGGGAGATGGGGGTGGACAGGACATCCTTTTGGCAAGACACAGGACGCCAGACCGGAGGTTCCCAGACCCTGTCAAGGCCATAGGGGAAAAGGTCACTGGGGCCCAGGGCTAACTAATAGTGCCTCGGTAGCCAGGCCAGAGCTCTGAGAGTGAAAGGATGGAATGGCAAAGGGATACCCCAGCTGCTGAGCTGCCTCTGGACTCAAGCCAGTTCAGTTGTGGAGCTGCCCACATGTCCAGGAAAAATACAATCACTGACATACATACCCCCCAGGCACCATTCCTGAAAGTGGCATCACAAATGTGTGAGAGAAACCAGGGCCCAGCTGGTCACGTCTGCCTAACTGGATTTATATCTAGATCTATCTACTCAAGGCAAGCTCACTGCTCTTGGAAGAAGGCCAGGCAAGTGCAATCCAGTGGGGGTTGAAAGCCATGGGGTACTTTCTCCCACACTCACTCCAGGAGCCAAGACAGGCTGACCCTAACCTAGGAATTTGAACCCTAGCCTAGGAGACAGTGCACCTTGGAGGAGGTAGAGGACACCATATAGAAATTTTGCTTCACTACATTGGCCCTACCAGGACCTGTGGGAGCTCTATTTCCCTACTGGGACCTGAGAGAGCCAACTCCCCTACCAGGACTCACGAAAGCCCCGTTCCCTAACAGGATCCGTGATGGTCTCTCTGTGGTATCAGAGTCTGAGAAAGTTTCTCTCCCCTACTAGACTCCAAGCTATCCTTCACACCTGTCAAGGCAACTACTTGCTATCTATGAGCATCTCTGGGTGCCTGACCTAACCCAGAGAGGGAAATGGCACCTGTCAGCACTTTGACATAGAGCTCAAGTCTGGAGTCACCTGATCCTCTTACTACGATGATCACCAGGTGACCCGGGGTCTCTACTCCTTAGGGTTCATGCATGGCAGATACTCTACATGTAGGAGGGAAAACATAGGAAGGAAAAGAGTCCCCACCCCCACCCCAGATTGTTGGGATGGGGTAAGGCTGCTCCCAATCAGCCTTCCTCTTCTCATGGTTTCTCTTGCATTTTTTTACATGGTTTAAAAATATTGAGTCTAGGGAGATGGCTCAGTGGTTAAGAGCGAGCACTGACTGCTCTTCCAGAGGTCCTGAGTTCAAGTCCCAGCAACCACACGGTGGCTCACAATTATCTATAATGGAATCTGATACCCTCTTCTGGTATGTCTTAAGCGACAGTGTACTTATATAAAACAAATAAATCTTTAAAGAAAAAGAGAGAGGGCTGGAGAGATGGCTCAGTGGTTAAGAGCACCGACTGCTCTTCCAGAGATCCTGAGTTCAATTCCCAGCAACCACACGGTGGCTCACAACCATCTGTAATGAGGTCTGATGCCCTCTTCTGGTGTGTCTGAAGACAGCTACAGTGGACTTATATATAATAAATGAATAAATCTTTTTAAAAAGAGAGAGAGAGAGAGAGAGTGTAGTGTTGTATCCTATATTTGTTTTTGTCTTCCCGCATCAATTGTAGATCCTTAAAGGTAGAGATTTCCCTTCTGTCACTCATTGTCTTAGTTTGGTTTCTGTCTCTGATCAACTTGGGGAAGGAAACAGTTTATTTCATCTTACAGTTTGCAGTCCGCCACGAACAGAAGTCAGGTTAGAAACTCAAGGCAGGAACCTGAAGGGAGGGAACGGAAACAGAAGCCGTGGAGGAATACGGCTTCCTGGTTTGCTCAATCTTTCCTTCTTTCCTCTTTCCTCTCCTTTTTTTCCAAGACAGTGTCTCATTGTGCAATGCTAACTAGCCTCAAACTTACGATGTAAACAGGGCTGACTTCAAACTAACAGAGATCCTCCTGCCTCTGTCAATCAAGTACCGGGGTAGAAGATGTGCACTACCATACCCGGTTCCCTGTGCTTTGTAATACAACCCTAGACTACCGGCCTAAGAGGTGGCATTGCCTACAGGGAACTGGCTTCTCCATGATCAGCCACTCATCAAGAGAATGCCCTTCAGACTTGCCTACAGGTTAAACTGATGACGGCATTTTCTTAATTGAAGTTCCCTCTTCCCAGATGACCCTGGCTTGTGTCAAATTGACAAGACAACAAACAAACAAACAAACAAAAAACCCCAAAAACCGGGGTTGGGGATTTAGCTTGAGGGTAGAGCGCCTTTGCCAAAAAATCCAAAGGCCCGGGGTTTGGGCCCCCCCCAAAAAAAAAAAAAAAAAAAAACACCCCAAAAACCAAAAAAAACCAGCCAGCATTCTCACTGATATGAGCAGAGAATTGAACCGTAAAGCATAACTCTTTTTTTTTTTTTTTTTTTTTTTTTTTTTTTTTTTCCGGAGCTGGGGACCGGACCCAGGCACTGCTTCTGCTAGGCAAGTGCTCTACCACTGAGCTAAATCCCAACCCGAAAGCATAACTCTTGACCAAGAGAGTATTCTTGAATGAATGAAGGAATGAGTGGTGAGTGAGTGAATTAATGGTGGGTTTTGGATTTATCAATGGAGGTGGAAGCAATAAAGATGATATTGACAACATGAATGGGGCAGGTGAAAATAGCAGTGGCTGTGAACAATGTTAGAAGTGGTTGTGTGGTGGTGAGGGACTCACACCATTTTGTCTCTCCTTGGAGATGCCAGGAGGTAATCTTAAATTAACCTAAGAGATATCCTGTGAGCCCCCACCCTCTTTACTTCCTCCCACTCACACTTGGGTCACACCTTAGAGTAACAGCCCTCACTCAACCTGTGGGTTGAAACCCCTTTGGGGGTCACATATCAGATATCCTGTATATCGGATACTTACATTCATAGAGAATAATTTTATGATTGGGGATCACTACAATGAGAAACTGAATTAAAGGGTCCCAACATTAAGATCTTTGAGAACTATTGTCACAAAACAACCATTTTTACTTTCTCGATGTCTAGCATCTTCACCCCCAAGCAGCACATTGTCCTGCTTTCTACAGATATGCTTCTGTAGTTTTTAGCTGTTTCCTTAGCCAGTTTGATCTCGTTAAGAGCTACTCCCTGAAAATACCAGAAGCATTTGAATTTTGGTCTTCCTTTAGTGTCCATCTGAGCACTTAGGCCAGTACCTAAGCCAGTGCAGCTTTCGAGACATCGACCTCAGAAGCCTGTGGCACCATGAATCAATCATTCCACCTTTCCGGAAGACTTACGTTTTTCTGTATTTAGACTTTTTAAAAACTTTTCCTGAGCCAGGCATAGTGGCACACACTTTTAATCCCAGTACTTGGGAGGCTGAGGCCAAGGCAGACATCTCTCTGTTAGTTTGAGACCAGCCTGATATACAGAGTCAGTTCCAGAACAGCCAAACTACATAAGACCTTGTCTCAAAAATAGACAAACAACAACAACAACAAAAAAAAAACCAAACAAACAAAACCAAAATCAAGTTTTAGATTTATTTTTATTTAACATGTACAAGTTTTGCCTGAGTGTATGTCTGTTCACCATGTGCATGCTTTGACTCCCAAGAAGACAGAAAATGGCATTGGATTACTCTGGAGTTACAGATAGTTGTGAACCAACTTGTGGGTTCTAGAAATTGATTCTGGGTCCTCTGGAGGAGTAGCCAGGGCTCTTAATCACTGAGCTATGTCTACTGTCCTAAATTTTGTTTTTTTTTTTTCTTTTTACAGCTGGGTGATGGTGGTGCTGTCCTTTAATTCCAGTACTCAGGAGGCAGCATTTAGTAGGTGGATGTCTGAGTTTGAAGCTGGCCTGGTCTACAGAGATAGTTCCCAAACAACCAGAGCTATACAGAGAAACCATGCATAAAATATTTTTTTAAGGCTGGATCTCATAAAGACTAGATTATCCTCAAACTTCTGAAGATGACCTTAATTTTCAGATCATCCTGTCTCTACTTTCTAAGTGCTAGGATGAAAGGCATATGCCACCATATTCAGTTCTTAGCAGTGCTAAGTTGCTAAGTATCGAACCCTGGGATTGACAAGCACTCTACAGCTGAAGTGCATCTCCAATCCAGAATCACATCTCTTGATTGTCCAGTCTTTTTTTTTTTTTTTTTTTCGGAGCTGGGGACTGAACCCAGGGCCTTGCGCTTGCTAGGCAAGTGCTCTACCGCTGAGCTAAATCCCCAACCCTGATTGTCCAGTCTTAAACCTTCTCGTGCCTTTTTGAATCTCCCTCAGCATTAACTACCAGATTCTCCACTAGAGCTGTGCATTTGTTCCTAGGGCAGTAAGAGGAAATGTCTATGAGTCCCATAGGTACCAATATCAGATGCTTAAATTCCTTGTATAAAATGTAGGCTTTGCAGAGGCAGGCAAGTCTCTGTGAATTCGAGACCAGACAGGTTTACATAGCAAGTTCTGGGTCACTTAGGGCTATACATAATCAAAAACAAACTAAACAAAAATGCATAGAACTTTAACATATCTTTTTAGGTAGGCAAGTATTTCACCACTGAGATTCATCCATCCCCTAACCATAGACTTTAATCTTTAGACAACTAAAACAACATAAATAAATTGTATGCTCAGCTGTGGATACATTCTTCAAAATATTTTAAACCTGAAGCTAGTTAAATCAGACCAGTTCACACAGAGAAAGAAGGTCGATTACCTTTTTGAAATACAACCAAGTCTGGTACCTTTAGTGGCAGCTTCCTTTCAAGCTCTGTGCCCTGGTCTGCAAGTCTTGCCTATCTTTCTACCCTCATCCCAGGACTCTACAACCCACTGGCCTTGTTCTCATACCTCCAAAATACCCAACTTCCCTCAACCTTGGGGCTCTCGGGTTCATTCCCTGAAGATCAATTCCTGCAGGCAGTCTCAGTTCCTGTTCTACGTAGTCTCGTTTCGGGTCAAACCCTTGCTTGGGCCTTTCTTTGTAAGCATCTGCTGGTATACGGTATACAGGTACAGCGGTACATACGTGTCATCTCCCCGGGGAAACAGAGCAGAAAGATTAGTGGTTCAAGGTCACCTTTGGCTATGTATCAAGTCTGAGATAACCTGGACTTTGTGAGACCTGTCTCAATAATTAAAATATCAGCTGAATAAACTGTTCTCCAGCTGGTGAAGGTGTAAGTGAAGAAGACAAGGATGGGGGAGGAGGCACCAGATCATTATTGCCAGAAGGAAAGAATGACCACAACCAAGAGATACCTTCCCTTGCCCTGACGATGTCCATGGCAGAAACCCAGCCAGGCAGAAGAGGAAACCCACCCTGGCATCTGATGCCTGTGTAAGGAACTCCTGCTGCCTTGCTGCCACTATCCCCACCCAGGTCCACAGGCCCTGCCTGGGACTTTCCAAGGGCTGAGCCAACGACCAAGAGTCTCTGCTAGTGTAGTCAGAGCACCCAGGCATTTCCTGAGAAGCCTCCCTTCCTTTGCTCTTCTTCCTTTCTACCTCCCACTCTGGGGGTTTCCTAAGGCCAAGGCCTGGTATTTTCAGTTGAGAGAGAGGGACTGATATTCTGACCTACTGCTGCCCCTACTGGAACCTGAGAAAAATAAATTGGAGGTGGGATTAGGCCAGGGATGGCAGGCAGGCTCCCTTTCCCCTGGTCCTCATACCCAGATACACCTGGGAAGTGCAAGGGGTCTGGCTTCAGAGCTGGACTCCAAGTCCACTGCCAAGGTTACTTGCCTTGAGAAGGGTGGACTCAGGGCCTGGGTGGGATGCCACCCACTTCCTGTATCCTCATTCTAGCACTTCAAAGGTTTCTTGGGGCCTTATGGTCACTCTGGGCAGCTGGAAGATCTGGACAGGCACATGCACCCTGTTTGGACCCAGCTCAGAGCAGTTTCAAAGCGGTGAAATTGGACGGCCTTGTGGTCTGTGCCTATCCCCAGAGCTGTGGTGGTAAACATCAGAGCTTCTCCTCTGTCTTTCATCCTCTCTGCCTCACTGCCTGCCCTTGGTAGGTTCAGGGCAAAGACCCAGACATTTTCTCAGCCCACAGATCCTGTGTTGGACCAGGTGGCTCCTGGGACATGTGATGTGTGTACATGTGGGTGGCTCAACCCTGAAGTCCCAGATACAGAAACCACAGGAACCAAGGTGTGTGTACCCTCCAGGCCAATCTCCTTCCCCCTCCCTTGTTCCTTCTGTCTGTTCCCTTTTCTAGTCTCCTACCCATGGTAGGTAGGTCCCATAGAGGAGAGGAAGAGAGGAAAGTAGAAGGTCTGTCTGTCTGGGTTTGCTCTGAGATCCTGGTCTCTACCATCCAGGCTGTGCTGGGCTTGACCCCACCTGGGGTCTGGGTGGATGGGGTGGAGGGAGTTGTAGCCCTAGAGCAGCTGTCCTAGTCTGGGGCTAATGCTGAGAACAGAGAGTGCCTGGGGGGATGGGACAGGTTTCAGGGTCCCCTGGGATCAGCTCTGGGACAGTTGCCATTTTTAATCTGTGCAAGTGACTTAGAAGAAGCCGCGAGGGCCATAACCTAGATCAGCTCAAAGCAAGCCTGGTAGGTGAGCCCCCTCCCCCAACCATGTGCCAGAGGGCGATAGAGGCCCTGGTCATAGTCTTTTCTCTATCGTGTAGGACACAGATGCGGGTCTGTGATGGCTCTGCCTAACCGAGACCTGTCTACATTTCAAGGGACACTTGGCTCTGAGCTGGCTTCCTCCTCCCCTCCCCCCGGGGGGGCTCAGATGGCTATAAGACCATATACTCCCCAGACTGGGGTCACCTTTGAGTTCAAAGTCCTGAATGCTCACTTATCAGCAGAGGCCAGCTTTCAGTCTACCATTCAGGGAGGTTCAGGTTGCAAGTCTAAGGTAGGAGGGCACAAGGCCCACAACTGAGCCAGAAAGCACTTTGCCTCTGCCAACGCTACCTGGGTACAGAGTGGGTTCAGCTCCAGACCACGCTCTGAAGCATAGCTATCTTACTTTTCAGTGAGTTTCCAGGGCAAGGAATGACTACAGAGCAGGCTGACTTCAATCTCCCTGTCAAGTCCCCACTTTCTACCATTGGAGCTCTCTAGAGTGACAGGCTTAGTGAAAGGTGACAGGGCCCTGACCAGGATCCTCAGGTCATGCCTCAGTTCTCCATGGGCTTGGCATGGACTATGCCTTCTGTAGCAACTTATAAAGCCTCACCGCCCTCCAGTTTTCTTACAGTTCCTCTCAAGAGGCCAGGAAACATGAGGATAGGTTTTGCACAGTGGGGATCTTGGCACCCTCCATGGAGTTGAGTCCCCTTGCAAGTCTCTTTTTGGAATCTTCTTGGCTGGATTCTTTTCCAGCCTCTGTTATTGGATTTTAGGTCCCCAGTGGCCAAATAGCTAAGTCAGTGAGCCAGGCCAGTGACATGGCTCAGCGGATAAAGGTGCTTGCTAATAAGCCCGATGACCTGAGAGAGAACTAACTCATACAAATTGTCTTTTAACCTGTCCTCCAACACACACACACACACACACACACACACACACACACACACTCAACCAATCAATCAATCAATCACTGCAATTAAATCAAACCAAAAAAAAAAAAGTACAAAAGAAAAAAAAAAAAAAAAAAAGGCAGTCACCCACCTTTCATCCACACTCAGCCTAGCTTTATCCAAGACCCAGGGCTCATGGCCTTAAGTCCAGACCATAGTTTCTATCTGATCACCAGGAGGGTACCCAGGTTCTCTATAGGAGAAGGATTCCCAATGGGCTTCTGACTGACAGAGCAGAATGGCTTTTGCTGCTGTTCTAGTCAGTGGTCATGACAGTGGTCATGAAATCTATACACACAGAATGGATGCACAGTAAAAGCTCAGAGCTCCCCTAGGTGGTGTAGAGCTTTCAGATACAAGTTCTCTTCCAGAGTGGGAAAGACTCGCCAGTTGAAAGGGACTTCCGCAAAAGCATTTGAACAAATCACATGGCACGTGGAAGCAAGGGGAAACAATTTGCTTGTGCACGGTACAGCCATTTTTGCTGAGGGGAAAGCTGTAGGAGATGGTTGGGGATACCTGACACATTAGCAGAACGCCCAAGACAGTTTTAGAGAGCTTGCTGCCGCAGCAGTGAAGCACATAATATGTCGTCAAGAAAAGCAAGCTACAGTGTATGTCGGATTTACTCCTAAAAACAGAAATAACAAACTAAGAGGCTCTAGGTGTGGCTCATGTGGTGGAATGCTTGCTTACTATGCAGAATACTCTGAGTTTGCTCCTCGATTCACAAACAGTATGGAGATACCCATCTATAACCTATAATCCCAGCACTTGGGAGGTAGAAGCAAGGCTGTCAAATGTTCGAGGTTATCTTCAACTACACGGGAAGATGTGGACCAATCTTGGATATGTGAAATCTTTCAGAAGAGAAAAGGGGTGGGGACAGGGCTTGTATGGATACATGTTTATAGAGAAAGGACAGACCAAGTGTCTAACTGGGAATTTCAAACAGAGGGATAGAAAGAACACCCCTGTCTGGTGGACTGAATTAGAATGTTAAATTTTGGTTAACAATAATAAATACTCGCTTTACATCAAAACCTGGATATTTCCATAGTAGAATAGCTAAGGCCTCTGTTTTGAGATTCCCAAACCAGAAGTGAGACTACCCCCTGACCAAACAGTGACCCTTCAAAGTATAAGTGAGAGCCAGGATCAGTCCCCGTGGAGAAACTGTTCACTCTCACAGTCTACGGAAAGGGTGTAGATTGCACCCTGCTCAGGAAAGAGAACTCTGACTACATCTGATCCCACCCAGAGACCTATGAGAAGCAGCACGCCCTTCTTCTCACCACTGTCAAGGGCCTGACCCAGGTCTATTCCCTCGGGCCGGGTATAGGGGTACCAGCAGCAATACTGGGTAAGGATTAGTAAGTCTCCCCTTCAGGTGCTGTAGGATTTGGACCTCACCTCTTCCTCTTCATGTACAAGATATCTGGCCTAAAGGGTGTGTCCTCTGTTCTTACGGGCGTTCACTATGACCGAAAGTTCAGAAGGGCTTTATCACCCCGGAATGGATGCTACAGCCCTCTGGGTCCTTCATCCCAGGCCAAAGGGAGACAATGGGGCAGCTCTTCAAGGAGCCAGGAAGGAGAGAGCTCCCCACCCACCCCACTGTCCCTGAGGCCTTGGTAATCAATTCTCTGGACTCCAGATGTTCGGCAGCTGTCTTGGCCATTTCCGCCCCTTCTTTTGACCCCGTATCCGCCAGGAAGAGTCCCCTCCTGTCCTTGGGCTCCAAACCACCCCCACCTTCCCTGCACCCCATTTCCTGAGCAGAGGCATTTATGCAAACTCAGCTGCTTCTCCTGAAGGCAGCTTCAGCTTTCCCAAAGCCAGGGTGCCGCTGTGGTCAGCTAGCGCTGCACTAAATATCCTCTTCCAAGGGACTCTGATCCTGGCTCCAGCCCCCCTGGCCTCTAGGACTGGTTTTCTCTCTTTCCTTTCCTCCTCCAAGGTTAGCTTTTCAGACTCAACAACATAAATCAAGAGCCTCTAGGGAGGTGAACAGAACTGGCCAGAGAGGAAGCACTGCTTCAGTGGGGGGAGGGGGATGTCCTGGACTAGCAGGCCCCAGTGGGGGTGGAGTGTGGGGGTATGGTGAGTACTCAGATGTCTCCTTGGAAGGAGTGGGTGGCAAGGATTCCTCTATAAACTGATAAGCCAGGACACAGAGTCCCATCCCCCATCCCCACCCTGTAACTCTGTTGTAAACAGAGGGGGCTGAGGGCAAAAGGACCCTGCTCGCTGCCACAGTTTGTGCTGTTGCAGCTGGTCCAGTCTAAGGGGCTCTTCAGTAGAGGACAGCTCCCTTCTTGTCACATGCTTTCCTCTCTGGACAGAGCTGGTGGTTCTGGGGCACTTAGGCTCCTGTGGACTGGTGGGGTCAAGGACCAGACCAGACACACACGAAGAGTCCCTGGGGACTAGTGGCTCCAGTTCACTGACCTCTGCCCTTCAAAATCTGGTCTCTGGCTCTCCCAATCACTTCCCTCTTTTACAGGGGCAAACTAAGGGCAGGTGGGCTTGGCTGAAGACTATCCTCTGTTTCCAAAAGTCTCAGAGCAGATCAAGCTGGGAGACTGCCTCCAGTAGTAAACAAAAGGCCATGCGTGCAGACTGTCCTTCAGGACATTGCCGCTGCCACTGAGGCCACTTTATCTGCAGCTTCCGTATCCTCAAAGAATCTTCTTCACCAGTTGCTGGCTGAGGAGGCAGGGACATTCACTCTCTCTTGCTAGAGAACTCACTCCTATGTCTCACACAAAATGAGCCTGGTGCCTTGGTCCTCGGGGTAGGCAACATCAGTTGATGAGAAGTTTCTGGAGAGTGAATGGCCCATCTTCCTTAAAGTTTTCACCTCCATCCCTAAACTACTTTCTTTCCCTACAGGGCCAGAAGTGGCCATTTCAGGAGTGTAAGGACCACAAATATCTTCAGGACACTTTTAACCACTTGACTAAAGGTGGGGTGCCCAGTGGGCTCTTTCTAGGACTGCTGTAACCCAGGATCTCAGGAAAGGAGGTTGACGAGCCATAAGACACGCCCTAGTCCTCAGATCTGACCAGTGAGCAGAGGAACCAAACTGGAATCTGGGTCTTGGAGCTGGGTGCATATGCATCTGGGGCAGAACTGCCAAATTTAGAAAAACAAACCTTGATTGGCGTAGGCCTTTAGTGGAAGCAGAGACAAGTGGCTCTCTTGAGTTTGAGGCCAGCCTGGTCTACAGAATGAGTTCCAGGACTGCCAGGGCTACACAGAGAAACTCTGTCTCAAAAAACCAACCCCCCCCCAAAAAAAGAAACTCCAGATAAACTTTTTTTTTTAGCTCTATTTATTTTATATATGATGGTACACTGTCACTGTCTTCAGACACTCCAGAAGAGGGCATTGGATCCCATTAAAGATGGCTGTGAGCCACCATGTGGTTGCTGAGAATTGAACTCAGGATCTCTAGGAGAGCAGTCAGTGCTCTTAATGGCTGAGCTAGCTCTGCAGCCCCCAGATAAGCAATTTTAAAACACAGATATCCTTTGACTTATGATGGTGTTACATGCTATTACATATATATATGTTGTAAACATTCTTTTTTCTTTTTTTCTTTTCTTTTTGAGGGGAGAGGTGGGGCAAGGGTCTCCTGTATTTTCCTGGCTGGCCTAGAACTCCCCATGTAGACCAGGCTGATCTTAAACTTTTAGCAATCCTCCTGTCTCAGTCTCCTAAGTCTTAGAACACAGATGAACACCACTGCACCACTGTGTGAGTTGGAGGCCAGCCAGGTCTAAGACTGCCAATGACTGTAGTGTGACCCTGTCTCAAGAAAGAAGTATTTAATGGTAGCTAGAGAGAGATGGCTCAGCAGCAGAGGATTCAGAGTATGTTCCCAGCAACCACATGGTGGCTGACAACCATCTGCCATCTGTAACTCCAGTTCCAAGGGATTCAATGCCTTCTTCTGACATCTGTGGGTATCAGGCATACACATAGCATGCATGCATACATACATACATACAGGCAAAACACTCATATAAAATAAAACATTTTGTTTTGTTTTTTGAAACCATATTTCCCTTTGTAACCTTGGATGTTCTGGAACTTACTCTATAGATCAGGGTGGCCTCTAACCCAGAGATCCACCTGACTCTGCCTCCCGAGTGCTGGAATTGAAGGCATGAATCACCACCATACCTGCCTTATAAAACAAACATTGATTTTGATTAATAATGCATTTAAGGGCTGGCAAGGAGGCTCATAAGGTACTGGTGCATACAGCCAAGCTTAACAATCTGAGTTCCAATCCCTGGCATGTATGGAGTAGCATGTGCATTCTCTCTCTCTCTCTCTCTCTCTCTCTCTCTCTCTCTCTCACACACACACACACACACACACACACACACAAATACATTTAATAAAAATATATTTAGTACACCCAACAACCACAGCTTGGTCCAACCTATTTTAAGTACACTTAGAACACTTATATCAGCCAATAGCTGGGCAAAACCACTGAACAGAGAGCCTATTTTCACAACAAAGTGTTAACTACCTCATGTATTTTAGCAAATATTGTATATACTCTGTACCACTGTAAAAAGTCATGGGGACCACACTAGAATTCCAGCACTCATAGCTGAGACAGACCAGTCTGAACCACAAAGTGAGACCCCATCTCAAATATATAAACACACACAGACACACCCATACCCACACAGAGACACAGTTTTGTTCAACTTTAAGTGGACATTAGGGGTTTTGTTTGTGTCTGGGATGGGGTGGGAACTAGATCCTCCAAATCACTGCTGTGAGGAGACACTGCCCTGGCTGGTTTTGTGTGTCAACTTGACACAAACTGGAGTTATCCCAGAAAGGAGCCTCCCTTGAGGAAATGCCTCCATGAGATCCAACTGTAAGGCATTTTCTCAATTAGTGATCAAGGGTGGGAGGGCCCACTGTGATTGGTGCTATCCCTGGGCTGGTAGTTCTTGGTTCTATAAGAAAGCAAGCTGAGCAAGCCAGGGGAAGCAAGCCAGTAAGAAGCACCCCTCCATGGCCTCTGCATCAGCTCCTCTTTCTTATCTGCTTGAGTTCTAGTCCTGACTTCTTTTGGTAATGAACAGCAATGTGGATGAGTAAACTTAAAAAGTCCTTTCCTCCCCAACTTGCTTCTTGGTCATGATGTTTGTGCAGGAATAGAAACCCTGACTAATAGGGCTAGAGAGATGGCTCAGTGGTTAAGAGCACTGACTGCTCTTCCAGAGGTCCTGAGTTCAATTCCCAGCAACCACATGGTGGCTCACAACCATCCGTAATGGTATCTGATGCCCTCTTCTGGTGTGTTTGAAGACAGATACAGTGTACTCATATACATAAAATAAATAAATAAATGCTTCCTTAAAAAAATAAACTCTAAGGCAGATACCACAACCTCAGCAATTCTTATAAAGGAGAACATTTAATTTTGTGGTTGGCTCACAAATAGAGGTTTAGTCCCTTATCATCATGGCAGAAAGCATGGTGGCATGCGGATAGGCAAGGTGCTGCAGAGCTAACCAAGAGTTCTACATCTTGATCCACAGGTAGCAGAAGGAGACTGTGTACCACATTGGGCATAGCTTGAACATATGAGACCTCAAAGCTTGTTCCCACAGTGACACACTTCCTCCAACAAGGCCACACCTACTCCAACAAGGCCACGCCTCCTAGTAATACCAATCCCACGGGCCACACATTCAATCACTAGTCTATGGGGGCAGGGGTTTGTGTACACTTATTCAAACCACCACTATAGTCCTTCTCCTCCGTCTCCTCTATGAACAGCAGCATTCTTCAGCCGAGTCCAAAGCTATGGGGCTGCTTGAATCAGTTTCTTAACTGGAAAATAGAACAGGAAAGCAGAGGCTGGTTGCTAGAGACTGGAAACCACCTTACCCAAAAGCCTGAGATCTGCCAAGTAGACCCAGCCCATGGACTCAGGGGATCCAGCTGCATTTCATGGCTTTTAAAATTTGTTTCAGGTGTGGACCATTGCTCAATTAGCTCCCAAGTGCTGCAGTATACTGCTCTCCAGCTGTTTGACCCTCAGGCAGGCTGGCCATCTTCAGTGCAAAAGAAAAAGGGGAACCCACCCACTAGAGCCCTCTAAAAGAAGGAAGGTAAGTTTGTGGGTTGGTTCAAGTGGGAGAGAGAGATGATCAACTAGGGGATGAAAAATAGAGAAACTACAGCCACGTAGGACCCGCCTGGAGGTAGTTGCTATTGCTGTTATTGGACCAGTGAAAATAATTCAGAAGTGTGTGTGTGTGTGTGTGTGTGTGTGTGTGTGTGTGTGTGTGTGTGTGTGTGTGAAGAGGTAAGGGAAGATGTTCCTAGCCTACCACATCTCCTTCCTGCGGAAAGTAAGTATAAAGCTATAGGAGTCAGGCTATGAGCAAAATCACCTCCTGACTCCAAACAGCAGCTCTGTTCTAACCTAGATGTTTTCTGGGAAACCAATGGTAAACCAATAAACCCCAAAGTCCAAGGAGGGGATAAGGAATTGTTACCAACTACAAGTTTGGCCCTGGTGTGGGAAATCCCTTTTCTTTTATTGTCTTCCCCCAATATGGAAGAAGTCAAGGCTATTTATTTCTGGCCTCTTTGGTTGCCCATCTTCAGTGGAGGAGGTGGGAGCTGCTCAAGGTGCTAGAAACAAGGTAGGAAGCTGCTGTGAGGTCCTAAGGCACTTTCCCAGGTGGGTGGGACAGAACTAGAGGTTTACCAAGCCTTAGAACCCTTTGTGAGCCTGTCACCCTAGCATCACTTCTCCCAGCAACAATGACTCACAAAACTGAGAGCCATACAGCTTTCCCTTGGCCCTGGAAGACACAGGTCACAAAGGCCATTGGGGCCTAGTAAAAGGAGGCATGTTATCAGAGTGCCGTGGGTGGCCCTTGCCTCCGCAGCCACTGGCTGGGCCAGGCCTGCATCTCCTGCTTTCATTCCACAACTAGGACTGGGCCTTCAGGCCTTGGGGCTAGCAGGGAACAACGCAAAGCTTCAGTGCCCATGTGTGTCATCTGCTTTGTGAAGGCACTAGTACACGTGTTCAAGATCTACTTGACAGCAAACTACAGTTACAACTTCCGCAGCTGGCCGGTGGACTTCCGCTGGGATGATCTGCATGTCCCAGGCACTAATAATAGCAGTCACCGTGCATTGACCTGTGCTGCAGCTGCCGCAGGTGTGTGGCTGCTACATGATGCGGCGCTGGGCGAGGACGCACTCACAAGGCCTCCACGTGGAGCTCGGAGCCAAGTGCAGTGCCTCCTCCAGCAGATCCGTGAGCTGCCCAGCCAGCTCGCTAGCTATGCACTGGCACACTCACTGGGCCGCTGGCTTGTATACCCGGGTTCTATGTTCTTGATGACGCGCGCACTACTGCCTCTACTGCAGCAGGGCCAGGAGCGACTAGTGGACCGCTACCGTGGGCGGCGTGCCAAGTTGGTGGCCTGCGATGGCAATGAGATTGACACCATGTTCATGGATCGCCGGCAGCAACCCGGCAGCCATGGCCGCGGCCTGTGCCTGGTTATATGCTGTGAAGGGAATGCTGGCTTCTACGAGATGGGCTGCCTGTCCGCACCTCTGGAGGCTGGATACTCAGTGCTAGGCTGGAACCACCCTGGCTTTGGGGGCAGCACAGGTGCACCTTTCCCACAACATGATGCAAATGCAATGGATGTGGTGGTCAAATATGCGCTGCACCGCCTGCATTTCTCACCAGCAAATGTGGTGGTTTATGGCTGGTCTATAGGAGGCTTCACAGCCACTTGGGCCACCATGACTTACCCAGAACTGGGTGCACTAGTGCTGGATGCCACCTTTGATGATCTTGTGCCACTAGCGCTGAAGGTTATGCCCCAGAGTTGGAAGGGGCTGGTAGTACGCACTGTACGGGAGCACTTCAACCTTAATGTTGCTGAGCAGCTGTGCTGCTACCCAGGCCCAGTACTCTTGCTCAGACGTACACAAGATGATGTTGTCAGCACCTCGGGCCATGTACCCTCGTTGCCATCTTGCCAAGTGGAGGGCGATGTGGAAGGTAACCGTGGCAATGAGCTGCTGTTGCGCCTTCTGGAGCACAGATACCCCTCTGTGATGGCCCGCGAGGGCCGCACAGTGGTAATCCGCTGGCTACGTGCCAGCAACCTGGCTCAAGAAACTGCATTATATGCACGCTACCACGTCGATGATGAGTGGTGTTTGGCAACACTTCGTTCTTATCGTGAGGGCCGCCAGAAGGATTTGGACCGTACCAAGACCTGGGGGCCACATGGACCTTCCTTTCCCTGGTTCGTGGGCCAAGGTTTGAGCGCCCGGCGGCGCCGGCACCTTGCACTGTTCTTGGCACGTAGGCACCTCAAGAACCTGGAGGCAACTCACTGCAGTCCCTTGGAGCCTGAAGACTTCCAATTGCCCTGGAGACTGTAGCCACAGTTTATGTGACTCATGGATTTGGGCATTTGTATACTTTCTAGCTCCCCACCCCCACTGTTCCTCTCCTTACATCTCTACAGAAAAGCTGGCCCTGCTGAGGATCTTGGTGTCTGGGACAGTGAGCAGTATATCTTCCCTTACTTTCTTTCTGTTCCTTCCTGCTTCCATCCTTTCTCTTCCTTGCAAACATCTGAATGTCTGTGCCTAATTCTCAAAGGCAATGTAAAGATGAACCTGATCCAATTAATGGTGATCCAATTTATGTGGTGTTTGCTCATGGGAGACCATGGGAGGCTGTGGGGTCACAGGGAAGTGCCTTTCACATTGCTTGGGCTGTAGGGTAGCTCCTGAGAAGAGGACAGCAACTAAAGATTCAAGTAGTGCCCAGTGAAAAGAGATTCCTGCCACTGTAGGGCCTCATTCTAGCAGGTCTCAGCAGTTGCTGCTGTGCAGTACCCCCCTTCGCATTTCTGTATTCTATGGAGGGGAGATTTACAGAGGGACTGCAGACCTATGTCAACAGGGTGCAGGATGGCCTGAGTCCTAGAGATTCTGAATTGTTACCGGGTGTTAACGTTACCCACTTGTTACTGGGTGTCATCTTGGGCCAGACCTGGGCTAGGTCTGGGCTTTGTTCATGGCTCAAGAATGCAAACTGAATGACAAGTGTTCAGCTCACCACTGTCTGCACTGTGGTCACTCACTACATGAAGAAGGGACTACTGCTCTTGTCATTTCCAGCCCTGTGGACAGGGGCTGATCAGGCTGGGTTAAGCAAGATGGTAAATGGAGAAGATATATTAATGGACAGCCTTGAACAGGATTCTGTCACAGACAATGAAGCACATAGTCCCGTGCAAGAAGACACCTGTAGGGAGAAGAGCCAGAGAAGGGACAGGTAGTGGGAAGCTACCAGGAACTAGTACTCACTCAGGCTTAGCTGGAGAGGGAAATTCTGAAAGAGGGGCAATATCGTTTAAGGGTTTTTTCTTCCAGAAAAAAATTAAGAGCCAAAAAGAAATTGTAAGGCTTGTTTTTAGCAGAGAGTTGCCCAATGGTCATGACTCCCTTATTTGGAGTCAGGGCGAGTCTTGTTCTCCTGTCGGTGTTGACACATTAAAACCATAAGAACCTCAAACCTCTTGAGTGATCTTTGGAAAATTACTTTAGCCTCAGTTTGTTCATCTGTAAACTGGGAGGGGGTGCCAGTGCTGGCTCACCTGTTGCTGTGAAAAGAAAGTGAGAAAACATAGGGGTTCTTACACCCAGCTGGGCTTCAGTTATTGGGAGGGTCCAACAGGCCCCCGAGGTGTTCAATGCTGTGTGAACTCTTCCAGTACCAGAATGCAAGCCGCCCAGCAGCCCCAAAACAGCTGGCCTACTAGAGTAGGAATCCAGCTGGAGAGAGCGGCACCTGCAGGGCAAGAGGACGAATCGCGCTCTCTTCATTTTTAGTGCACTTCTAGACAATAAAGTCTCCTTGGGGTTGCGGATTTAGCTCAGTGGTAGAGCGCTTGCCTAGCAAGCGCAAGGCCCTGGGTTCGGTCCCCAGCTCCGAAAAAAAGAATAATAAAAAAAAAGTCTCCTAAAAGAGGCTGTAAAAGTTATTTGGTACAGTGCTTGCCCAGAATGCATCAAGTTCTGAATTCTCGATCTCCAATACGGTATAAATCAGCTGTGATGGCTTACTCCTGTAATCCTAGTACTAGGGAGGTGGATACAGGAGGATCTTGGTAAATTCAAGGTCGTCCTTTGCTGCAAGCAACCTGCCTCAAAAACCAAAAGAATTTACAGGGAGTGGGGAGAGGTTGACCTGACATTGGGGAGTGCACGGGCCTGAGTTTGACCCTTCGAGATGCAAGGTCGAAGGTCTTGTGGGCAGCCGAGGTTAAGGTGGGAAGCCAGAGAACTGTAACACAACCCGAGCCATCCCTCGAGCTTCAGCTGTTCTGCCCTTTTTACCCTGGAATTTTACTATGGAACCTGATTAGAAGCATTGCTTCCTGCTTCGCTGCTGTCTGACCTATCAAATTGAAAGATTGGTCTTCGGTGGGGCCAGAGGACTTTCTCATTGGACACTACTTCACCGAGGGCGGGGTGAAGGCGGAGTACGAACCCGAGCGGAAGGAAGGCGGCGCGTCCCTGATTACGTAAACGACTGCGGCCCTACAGTTCCACTGGCTCGTGTGTACCAAGCTGCCAGCTTGCAGTTCTCGGGGCTTGGCTCCTGTAGTACCTGCGATCCCAGCACCGACGCCAACTACACCCAGCTGCCGCCTGAACATGGATTCTGCTAGCCAAGGTACCCGCAGATGGGCAGGGGCTGTGCCGCATTCCCGCCCTCCGGGAGTCGGGACTCGGCCCCTCGGTCCCCTTCAGCCTCTGCCAGACCAATTCACGGTTTCTCTTCGGCCAACAGGCCCTTGACCTCAAGGCTCCTGATGGTCTTGCAGTGTGTGCTTCTGCCTTGCCATGGCACCTCGGCCTCCCTTGGGAGCACTGTGAAGCGGCGTTACACGGCTCCCTCTCAGTTCCTAGAGTTTCATAACTCCAGACATTTCTCCTTATACGCTTCACCCTCTGTCCGCCTCTTGCTGGCTCTGCAGCTCTTTATCTTTCGCAGGGCCGTAAGGAATACCACATCTGGCGTTGGGCGCCAGCGGAGACGTTGTGGGCGGCTCCCTGCAGGGAAGGGGCGGTGCAACCATCCTTGTGTTTAGAGCAGTGCCTCTTGGGTGGTAACGCCACTGTAGCCTACTTAGAGGTTGTCTCGTGGGAGAAGGGTTGAGTGAGTCAGGGGCACACCCGGAACACCAGATTTGTTGCCAAAACAGACACCTGAGACCAGTATGAGGTTGCTACGGAGAAGTGTGGCTCAGGCTCTGGAGATTAAAATCTTGAGAAGGTGGTACAAATGGGGATGCTTACTTAAGCACACTAGCTAAATTAAAAAATCTTCTCTACTATAGCCTGGCTTGCAGCAGCCCTTTACTTAAGCTTTAGAATTTCTAGGTTTTCATACATTCTGGATTTTTTTCTTCTTTGAAGGACATTTGCAAATTCAGAAGGCTATAGACTTTTATTTTCATCTCTAAGCTGTAGATTCTGGTCCCTGGAATCAAACTGCTAAGGAGGTGGCTCAGTCATTGTTGTGTGACAAAATGTTTCCTGAGAGATGCAACATATATGTCTACTCACCCCAGATAGGGAACTCAGAACAGACCAAAGATACAGATACCACAAAAGTCCACTTTGGTGAACTAATGTGTTTTATTGGGGTTGCTTACAGGAGCAGAAATGACACAAAAGACAGCAAAGCCCACCCCAGCGTGGGTGATAGTTCACAAAGCTGAGAACCTTGAATACAATACAGAGCTTTCAGGCAGCTCAACAGGTTGGAGAGTGTCCTTTCCAAGAGCCTCAGTTAGAAAGAGGTTTACCTCTTCCAAGTAACTGGCCTGGTATCTGCTTCTTCCGCACAGCTATTCTGGTCTCAAAACTGTCTTTGCAACCTTTCTCTTCTGAGAGTCTTCTTTGCAGCTGTTTCACTTCCTGAGGGACTCTCAGCTTTTATTGTTGACTCTAGCTGGGAGGGGCATAGTGAATCTAGTTAGTTTTGGGGATTTCCTGAAGCTATTTTGAATTGTTTACCTTTCTGCTTAAGGAGCTTTCCCTGCTGGATGGAAAAAGTTTCTCTACCCAGAGCAAACTATTACACAGCAGTGGTATTACATTATGTGTGAGGTTGTGGTGCAGGCCTGGCATCACAATAAAAAGGAAAAGAAAGAAAGAGGGAGAGGACGAATTTGAAACCACAGGCATCATCACCAGTCATTAAGGATAGCTTATTTTCCAGCTGGGTTCACATAAAACTTGGTTATTCTGTGTGCTGTTTGGTTTTTAATGTCAACTTGACACAAATTAGAGTCATGTAGAAGAAAGAATTTTAATTAATTAGTTTTTTGTTTTTCCAGATAGGGTTTCTTCGTATGTCTTTGGTTGTCCTGGAACTAGCGCTGTAGACCAGGCTAGACTGGAACTTACAGAGATCTACCTGTCTCTGCCTCTGCCTCCCAAACGCTGGCTTAAAGGAGTGCGCCATCGCTGCCCTTTGGGAAGAAGGAATCTTAATTGAGAAAACAACCTCCATAGGATTAGCCTGTAGGCGTTTTCTTGATTGATGATTGATATGGGAGGGCCCAGCCCTCTGCTGCCTCTCTGCAGGTGGTTCTGATAGTACCAGAAAGGCTAAGGAACCCAATAAGAACAGCATTCTTCCATGGCCACTGCTAAGCCACCCCTCCAGCCCCCTGGACTACTTTTTTAAGGCAGGGTTTCCTTACTGTAGAAGATAGTGTTTTCACAAGTGAAACGAGACCTAAGGTTTGGCTGCCTCAGCTAGTGTAGTCCTGTGCCTCTCTGTGTAGTCCTGGCTCTGTACTCTGCAGCACAAGGTGATATGGGTTTGCATCTCATGTACCTAAGAAATAGCTGCTCTCCAACCAGTGTGCAGACCACCCACATAGGCTTTCAGAGGCGTTTCTAGTGTCCAAGTTCTCCTGAGCTCCTTTGGCCAACCATTCTTGCTGCTTTCCTAGGAGAGTAACAACTTACTTGACACTTTTTGACTTCATTTTTGTCTCTGGCAGATATCAACCTGAATTCTCCTAACAAAGGTGTGCTGTCTGATTTTATGACTGATGTCCCTGTTGACCCAGGTGTGGTCCACCGGACTCCAGCTGTAGAGGGCCTGACCGAGGTGGAGGAAGAAGAGCTCCGGGCTGAGCTTGCTAAGGTACCGTGGTTTTTATTTTCTGTCCTGAGATGCTCAGGAGTCCTTTTGGGTTATTCAGAGAGTAAAACATGGCTTATGCTGGGCAGAGCTGTTGCTGGGCTGCCGCTTGCTTTCTGTGTCTTCTGGGCTATCTCTTTGCATGCCCATTTCTAAGAAGTACACTTGGGGTTGGGGATTTAGCTCAGAGGTAGAGCGCTTGCCTAGGAAGCAAGGCCCTGGGTTGATCCCCAGCTCAAAAAAAAAAAGAACAAAAAAAAAAAAAAAAAAA
The DNA here is from genome assembly GCF_011064425.1 of Rattus rattus. Lineage (NCBI taxonomy): Eukaryota > Metazoa > Chordata > Mammalia > Rodentia > Muridae > Rattus > Rattus rattus. Next base: position 158,585,162 of record NC_046158.1, read on the forward strand.
AAAAAAGTACACTGAGTCACCTGTTGGAGGCGGCAGGGCCTGATCTCAGCTTACCACCTCTGCCTGGAAACACTAGGTGCTGCACAAGAGGATGTCTACACAGTAATGTCTACACGTGTGCTTTTTGCTGGTATTAACATTTGAATGTCATTTTTAAGATACCATGAATCGTTTTTTCCTCTTCCGGGGACGGTGCTTAGGGGCACTCAGGATGGTCCAGCGTTTGACATACCGTCGTAGGCTTTCCTACAATACAGCCTCTAACAAAACTAGGCTCTCTCGAACCCCTGGCAACAGGATCGTTTACCTTTACACCAAGAAGGTTGGGAAAGCACCTAAATCCGCTTATGGCGTGTGCCCAGGCAGACTGCGAGGGGTTCAGGGGTGCTGTGAGACCCAAAGTCCTTATGAGATTGTCTAAGAAGCAGGTCAGCAGGGCCTATGGTGACTCCATGTGTGCCAAGTGTGTCCGTGACAGAATCAAGCGGGCTTTCCTTATTGAGGAGCAGAAAATCATCGTGAAAGTGTTGAAGGCACAAGCACAGAGTCAGAAAGCAAAGTAAATGGGCGACTTTTTTAAGTAATAAAAATCAAGACTTGGTCAAAAAAAAAAAGATACCATGAATCTGGGGTTGGGGATTTAGCTCAGTGGTAGAGCGCTTGCCTGGCAAGCGCAAGGCCCTGGGTTCGGGCCCCAGCCCCGAAGGAAAAAAAAAAAAAAAAGATACCATGAATCTGTGCACTGGATCTTTTTAGTTTTATTTGTAGGCTCTGACTCAATCCTGCCTCCCTCTATCTTCCAAGTGCTAGGATTACAAGCAACTGCCACCATGTTTAGATTTGTTTCTTTTTGTTGTCTTTTTGATAAGGCATTTTACCCCCATGTGGGGTCAAGCAATTCTCTTAAATATCTGGGATAATAGAACTACTGTACCACCATTGCTGACTGAAAAGTTTGTTTTTTTCCGTGTAGCTATTTATACTGGCACTATAACTATTGAGAACACATTCTATAGCTGGAAGGCCTCAAAATCATTCTTTCCAGAAGTCACTTTTCTTTAAAAAGTTCTGGTTGTTATTATCAAGAATCTTTTTTAGAGTTGGAAAGATGGTTACCAGCACTGGCTGATCTTCCAGAGGACCCAGATTCAGTTCCTAGCACCCCAATAGCAGGTCACACCTGTCACTAACTCCTGTCCAGGGCTTCTGACAGCTTCACTCAGACATACATACAGGCAACACAAACCTGGGTGGTGGTGCACATCTTTTACCCCAGCACCCCAGCACTTGGGAGGCTGAGGCATGTGGATCTTTGAGCCTCTTGGATCTTCTAGGCTGGCTTGGTCTACAGGCTGATTTATAGGACAACCACGGAGAAACCCAGTCTTAAAACAGAGAGAGAAAGAGAGAGAGAGAGAGAGAGAGAGAGAGAGAGAGAGAGAGAGAGAGAGAGAGAGAGAGAAAGAATATATTTTTCTCTTACTCTCAAACTGCCATAGGAACAAATGAAATTTCTCTTTGGTTTGAGTAACTGGCTATTACCAAAGCACGGGGCTGATCCCCCGGAACACTGTAATTGCCATTAGAAATGCTTTTTTTTTCTCAGCTCTGTGTCTGTCCATCTGTCAGTCCTGCTTCCTTTTCACTGTATAGGGGATTCTCCTGTGGGTCCACAGTTTTACATGCTGCGTTTAAGCCAGGCCTAGCTCCACTTGGAAAAAGGACTTATATTTTAACATTCATGTCCAGTTTTATGGAAGAACTCCAATAGGGTTGTCCTGAAACTTAAGCAGGATGGAGAAATGGTTGACAGTCCCAAAGAACTACTGACTAGGGTGCGTTTAGTGTTCTTCAGAGGCTGAGGCACTGATTCCAGATAAAAGCTGCCGTTGTTGGCACTATTTTTTTTTTTTAATTTAATGTATATGGGTGCTCTGTAGCTGTCTTCAGGCACACCAGAAGAGGGCATCAGATCCCATTACAGATGGTTGCGAGCCACCATGTGGTTGCTGGGAATTGAACTCAGAATCTCTGGAAGAGCAGTCAGTGTTCTTAACCACTGAGCCATCTCTCCAGTCCATGTTGGTGCTATTTTTAAGACAAACTGCTTTGTTTTTTGAGACAGGGTTTCTCTGTGTAGTCCTGGCTGTTCTGGAACTAGCTCTGTAGATCAGGCTGGCCTCAAACTCACAAGAGATCCATCTGCCTCTTCATCCTAAGTGAATTAAAGGCATGTGCCACCACCATATAGCCAAACTGTTTCTCTAGCTGAAAATTTCTGAGAAAGTGTCATTACTGCATGGTGAAGGATGTTTGTCGGTCACTTCTGGTGGCGGTCTTAGCCTCTCGTGTCGACTGCATTTTTATTTTTTGTGGTGCTAGACATCTAACTTGTGGCTTTATATATGCAAAGCAAGCACTCTACCACCTGACCTATATCCCTAGCCCTGCTTCTTTTACAGGTGGAAGAGGAAATTGTCACTCTGCGCCAGGTGCTGGCAGCCAAAGAGAGGCACTGTGGAGAGCTGAAACGGAGACTGGGCCTCTCCACATTAGGGGAGCTGAAGCAGAACCTGTCTAGGAGCTGGCATGATGTGCAGGGCTCTACTGCGTAGGTACCAGTCCCGTGGTGGGATGTTCCCTTGGCTAAGGAAGCGTTTGCTTGGGGTGTGCCTCTTGTACATGGGGGACTGTAGGAGTGCTGGGGAGTGAGATGCTTTACAACAGTCAGGATTAAAGGAGCCTACTGGAAACAGGTAACCAGAACACTCGAGTCTTTAGGGACCGTGCCTGTGTTCACTCAGAGAGAATCTGCCTATGTTTGAAAGGTGAATGGATTATCAGGTGTCCAAGTAGAAAGTGACAAGAAGAAAGTGTTTCCCGCCTGGGTCAGAATTAGTCAGAGCATCAATGAGGTCCTTAGAATAACTTTTCTGTGTAGAATTTGGCTAGAGTTTGCCATGTTTGTGTCCATATTTCTCCTCTGATACAGCATTCCTTTGGAGGATATCTCTAGAAGCCTTTTACCACAGAAGCAAAAATCAAATTACATTTTTTTTCAATTTCACCTGTAGAAACCCCATACTTCTATATTAGAATGTTTGGGTCTTTGAGACAAGTTTCTTGCTAACTCTCAGAGCATGCAGGGGCCACATAGTCTATGCTGTTCTTGGGAGCCATCTACTATTGAAAGACCAGGTGCTCCTGTGCAATGTTTAGGAAAGGGCATGGTCATCTTTTTCCTGTAGAGTCCTAGGTAGCCCTGGGCCTTACAGGTGTGGTAGTGGCTCTGGACTGTTCAGGTGGGCTGCAGGGCAGTAGTATTGCCAGATGGTGTTTCTGTCTTCTCTGGAACCTGCAGTCTGAAGCCTGGTTGAAATCCTTCCAAATATTCACCACAGACTTTCTGTTTCTAGCTATGTGAAAACGTCTGAGAAACTTGGAGAGTGGAATGAGAAAGTGACGCAGTCTGACCTGTGAGTGCCCGCCCACACTGTCAGTGTCCTTCCTCACTCTTCTCTCTCCTGTCTCCCTGGGGCAGGGCAGGGAAACTGTGTCCTGGGCACAGCCCGCCTTTGGAGCTTGCTGGCTATCATTCTTTTCCCAAGAATAAAGTAAAAGTATGCTTTAAGTACCTGAAGGATAGAGTACGATAGTTGGAGAAATCCACTCAATCAACAGACCATGCTTAAAGCTATCAGCGTTATCAATGTCTTTTGTGCGTCTTGACTTAGCGGTGACGTGGTGGTTGATGCTGACCAGTTGGTAGTGGTGGGTTTTTTTGTACTTGTCGTCTTCCTGTCTTCTACCCTTAGATTCAGTTCTGGCTGTTGGGGTATGAGAGGTTCTTGAATTGGGGTAGAGGTAGTGGCAGCACATGTTGATGGGTTCATGAAGTTCTGTGGTCTGGAGGTGCCATACTGTCAACCACATAAAATATCAGTAGAGCATGAATTGTAGACAGTCCTGTATGTCTGTCAAAGCTAGTTTAGTGACTTGTGTTGTTTTGGGACCCTTAGTTTAGTTAATGGCCTGTTATTTACCTGTGTGTCATTTATCAGGTTGATGCATGATTTAATCAGATATGATTTCTGGCAGGATTTGACTGCCAAAGAATAGTTTCCCTTTAGTAGGAAATGCTGACATGGTTATTTTTAGGGGACTTTCTTGGACCTGCCAACAGTATAAATAACGACACAAGGGTTCTACTTAGTTTAAAGCTTAGGCCTTTCACTGGGGCAGTCTCCCAGCTAGCTCATCTAATTTAACCCAATTATTCTAGCCTATGACCTCCACATGGCTAGCTCTTTACCTCTCTGGTCCTGCTGCCTGTCTGTTCTCCTCTGTGTCTGCTTCCCTACTTTACTCTCTCTGCCTGGAAGGTCTGCCCCCTATTTCCTTCCCAGCTATTGGTCATTAGTTCTTTTATTACAACCAATCAACAGCAAGACAGCCTCTGATACATCATTAGATTTCCTTTAGGCAGGTGAGGAAGGATGAATATTTACGAAATAGAAAATCTGTTGATGGACCATAGAAATGACAATACCAAACTCCTGTCTGCGATCAGTTCTCTGCAGGGTACAGAATTTTTTTCTTTTCTTTTCTTTTTTTCTTTTTCTTTTTTTTTTTTTTTTAAGATTTATTTATTTCATGTACATGTACACTGTCGCTATCTTTAGACACACCAGAAGAGGGCATCAGATTCCATTACAGATGGTTGTGAGCTAATATGTTTGCTGAAAATTGAACTCAGGACCCCTAGAAGAGCAGTCAGTTCTCTTAACCGCTGAGCCATCTCTCCAGCCCTTCTTTTTTATTTTTTTAATTAATTAATTTTTAAATATTTATTTATCATGTATACATCATACAGCTTTCTGCCTTTCTGCCTACAGACCAGAAGAGAGCACCAGATCTCATTACAGACGGTTGTGAGCTACCATGTGGTTGCTGGGAATTGAACTCAGGACCTCTGGAAGAGCAGACAGTGCTCTTAACCTCTGAGCCATCTCTCCAGCCCCAGGGTACAAGATTAATAATTGAAAATACAGAGACCTACTTTCACACAATGTGAAGAAAAGTCACTGTAAACAGTTATTATTATTATTGAGGGAGAAGTCCTTTCATAGTGCAGATACAATGGGAAAATGTTTATTCATTGTGTTTGAGAAATCACCTGGTATAGAGCTGTCTGTGCCATCTTGAATAGTTTCTCAAAGAACTCAGTTAAAATACACAAAATCCTGATTTCTCCCAGAGAAATCTATGGCTTTGTGTGGAAATGTAGCTTATGGGATACCCCATTCTAATCACTTCCTCTGGCAGAGGCCTTTTCCCAACTTTTGGAGGGAAGAGCTATTAGCAGTGATTCCTAACTGGGAGGCATTTCTGCACTGAGAACTCAGGGGATTGGGGATAGGACTAAAGATGCTACTTCTGATTCCTCTGCCTGGTTGGTACCTATTTTGGTCAGAATTCAGGAGATGCACTGCTGGCAGGAGTCACTCTGTCCAGAACTTTCACAGAGGAATGCCCTATGTACAAACTTCTTGACCCTCTTGACCCATGAGTTTGTAGATTCCTTTTAGCCAGTAGCATGCTGGAGGTCTGGAACAATATAGGACTCATTAGGTGTGAATGTCTGCCCCTCTGTACATAGTCCTGGGGAAGTTGTGCTTCACTCACATAGCTGAGATGCTGGGAAGAGCCTTGCTGTCTTAGTCATTTGTGTATAAAAGGGTCTCTATGTTCTGTGGGTCTTGAAATTTCGAGTTTTTTATAAGTAGCTATAACTGGAAACAACAGTGTTGAGGGTACCACACAAAGTCTGTACTTATTTGTTGATTCATGTTTCACTTTGAGTTATCTGGGCTGCAGTTAAACAGCACAATTAGTGTTAATCAGAGTAAGATGACAGAGAAGCTCCTGCTTCTAACTTTGCGGCCTAACAAGGTTGCCTAGGTGTGGGTATTATGATAATTGTTACTATGGACAAGGAGGTGTATCCTTTGGTAAGCCTAAGAAGAAGAAAGTGAGGTCAGCGTCAAAAGGAAGACTCTGAAATTGAGGGGAAAGCACATCCATAATTGCTGACAGAGATTCTACCTGCTCTAGGTTCTTCTAAGACAGTGATTCTCAACCTTCCTAATGCTGCCACCCTTTAACACAGTTCCTCATGTTGTGGTTGGTGATGTCCAACCATAAGATTATTTTCACTGCTACTTCATCACGGTAATTTTGCTCCTGTTGTGAATTGCAATGTCTGATATGTGACCCCCATGAGAAGGTCATTAGAACTCCAAAGGGGTCATGATCTACAGGTTGACAACTGTTGTTCTAAGAAGTGTTAAGTTTTAAGGAGGAGCTGTCTAGGGCAACCCAGCACAGTACTCCCTAGCAAACTGTCTGTCTCCGCTTGCTATCTTCCAGCATTCACTTTGTGAGCTTAGCTTCTCCATTAGTGTCATGTAGTGATTCCCAGGTTTCCAAGGCATATGCTTAAACAAGGCTGTCACAGTGGGCCTGCAGCATGGGAGTCTATGAAGTCTGTGGACCTGGGTGATAAGGACCCTATGACCTACCTTCCTCCCTTCCCTCCCTTCCTCTTTTTTTTTTTTTTTTGAAATAAGGTCTTTAGTCTAACTTTAGACTTTTCATCCTTCCACTTTAGCCTTCCCAGTGCTGGGATTATAGGAATGTGCTACTATGACTGACTGGAGTATGTTCGTTCGTTCTCTCTCTCTCTCTCTCTCTCCCTCCCTCTCTGTCTTTTTCCTGTTCTCTCCATCCTCCCTTTTTTAGGTACTAGTTATCCTGAATTTGTATTTTTACAACTAAATGTTACAATTTTTTTTTTAAAGGTTTATTTATTTATTATATATATTGTAGCTATCTCACCAGAAGAGGTCATCAGATCTCATTACAGATGTTTGTGAGCCTCCATGTGGTTGCTGGGATTTGAACTCAGGACCTTCGGAAGAACAGTCGGTGCTCTTAACCTCTGAGCCATCTCTCCAGCCCTAAATGTTACAATCTTTAGTTACCTTGACCTTGGTGTTTTAAAGAAACACTTAAGGAAAAAAAAAGGTTTTCAGTGAAGTATACTTCTTATAGAAATCCCTCTTTCTTGGCTTTGGTAGGCTTGAGCTTGGGCTTGGGCAGGGTCAGGAGGAGGCTGCAGGGCCTTTGTGGGTCATTAGATTGGCCTTCAACTGTGAACTGACAGACCTCATACCAGACCTCCTGTAGTAAGAGGGATGGAAGGGCTTAGGAAGCCGGTTACGGATCACTTCAAACCTGACTGGGTATGCTGGAGAGAAGTTGTCTCGCTTACCATGGCGATGCTAAGCAGCCTCACGAGGATCTGTCTACTCTTGTTTCAGTTCCAAGTTCTCCAATCCCATCCAGTGAGGAGCTATGACCTGAAGGTTTGAATGAGGGATTTGGTTATTTGGTTGTGGTCTTTGTCTTTTTTTGTGGTAGCAGAAGCAACAGGGAAGCCAGTTTCTTATGGTGGACTCCATAGTGTCCCTGTGAATCTTGTTCAATATCGTTCTATTGATGGGTGGGATAACCCATTGGTGTTAAGGTTGTGGAGCCATATCTTGATGTGATGTGTTTATGTCAATGCAGAAGCTAAGCTCACAAGGTGATAGCCGCAAAGACAGCAAGCAGAGACAGACAGCTAGTAGCTAGGAAGCACTGTGCTGTGCTGCCCTAGACAGCCCTTCTCTAAGAACTAGACTTAGGGTTCTTTTTTTCAGAGCTGGGGACCGAACCCAGGGCCTTGCGCTTCCTAGGCAAGCGCTCTACCACTGAGCTAAATCCCCAACCCCTTAGAACAGGGGTTCTTAATCTGTGGTTCACAACCCCATTGGAGGTCAAATGATGCATATTAGAAAGTTACATTCCGTCATGAAGTAGCAGTGAAAATAATCTTAACATGAGGAACTGTGTTAAAGGGTGGCAGCATTAGGAAGGTTGAGAACCACAGTCTTAGAAGAACCCAGGACTGGCAGTGTGTCTGTCAGCAATTGTTGATGGGACTGGTGGTCTTTGCTGAGGTCCAAGGCTGCCCACGCATTGTGGATTGAGCATGAGAAAGAGACGTTTATGTTCTGGAAGGACACTGTATAGATAGTGCTAGAAATCAAAGGACTTGTTAGTGTTTAGAAGGCACTACCCAGGCACCAATCTACATTGGAGATGCCCTTCATGGACAGCTGCATTTGAGTTTGTGCTTTCTTGCCTCAGAAGATGGTCCTGTGTGGAAAGAGAAAGGGGAGACTGAGCTACAATTGGCTTGATCAAGAGCTGGGAAGGTTATTGGTCTCTGCTACTCCAGTATTGCCTGCCTAAGTGTGGCACTAGACCCAGCATCTCTGTGGTCTGTTTTCTCTGTAATTGGCAGGTTTGGGCTTCTTTAGCACTCAGAAGTATAAGAAAACAGAGTGATAAGTCTCAGGTTATGTTTAGATGAACTGGAAGTTGAGGAACTGAAGTAGGTTAGCAGTGTAGGGGCTGAGGGAACATGCCCCCACCAGCTAGTGAGTATTTACCACCCTCCAGACTCCTCCCTGTGCTTTCTTTGGTTGCACTCTACACACTTTGGGGTCTTATTTTGAGGATGGACTGATGCTACCCTTGCTGTTGAGTCTAAGTGGTGTGTCTTTTTCCTAGCTACAAGAAGACTCAAGAAACTCTTTCACAGGCAGGACAGAAAACATCAGCTGCTCTGTCCACCATGGGCTCTGCCATCAGCAGGAAGCTCGGAGATATGAGGTAAGCAGTTGGAAACCTGCTTCAAGTCAAGGATTCAGACCCACAGCTTAAGGACTCCTATGACAACCTGAACCAATGTACTTGTAGACCTTTGTGGGAATTCCTCCTATTCCTGGTTACCTGCCTTTGGCCCTTTTTTCTTTGAGGAAAGAAAGATCACTAGTCTCTTTGCCTGCAGCTTCTTTTACAAAGCAGTGATGGAGTTTAGGAATTGAAATCATAAGGGGAGACGTTGTACATTAGGTGGAGCCTCGTGTTGTCTCTAGGATCAGCATGGAGCTCCTTGAATACATGATGGTATGTCTGGTGGGGGGTAGTTGCACACCACTAGTACCCTGGCTAGCTCCCAGGGGCTGCCCATTCTACTGTTCCTGAAGATTGGGCTGCCTGCTCATTTCAGGTGCTCTTCCTCTCCTCTCCCTCCCTCCCTCCCTCCCTCCCTCCTCTCCCTCCCTCTCCCCCCTCCCCCCCCACCCCCACCCCGTGTTTGTGTTTGTGTTTGTGTTTGTGTGGTCTTTTTGAACATCCTCTGTAGACCAGGCTGCCCTCGAGCTCACAGAGATCTGCTTGCCTCTGCCTCCCAAGTGCTGGGATTAAAGGCATGGTCTTTTTGTAGTCTTTTTGAGATAGTGCCTCATTCTGGAGTCCAAGCAGGTCTTGAACTCACGGTAATCCTATGGCTTCAGCTTTCTGAACTTTTACTTCTTTTTTAGTTTGTTCAAAGTATTCTGGGTAGAAATCTGACAGGGTAGGCAGCCTGGTATTGACATATATCTTCCTCTGTCCTCGAGTATTGAGTTGAGTATTGGCTACCATGCCCAGCCTGTCAATCTTCTTGATTGAACTCTTTTTATATGGCCTGCCTTTCTTTGAAAGCATAAAACACGATTCTGTTTGGTTTCTTCTCCTCCATATTGGAGAAGAAATAATGTTTCCATTTTTTTCCTCAGAGAACTGAGATTTTCCATTGACACCCCCACCTGCACCCCCCAGTGTATAGCTTTGGGATTATGGCAGGCAGTTAGCAGGGTCTCTGGCAATGCTGCTCTCATAGCACTGTCAGAATGCTTGGTTTCACTGCTCTGACATGTGTGGGCCAGCTACAGTGATCAGGGCTTCCCCAGTAAGGTTGGATGAATTGACTGGATCTGTCCAGTTAGTTGTTTGGTTGTGCTGGTTGTGGGCACAGTGCCCAAAGGGCTTCCTGTTTGCTATGTATCATTCCCTAGGGAGGAGGGTACATCTGTTAGTGTTTGTATTAAACTCTGATCTTTCTGGTGCACAGAAGATCCATGTCTTCTCACAAATAACCACAGTAGTTTCTGTGCCTTTAATCCCAGCACTCGGGAGGCAGAGGCAAGCAGATCTCTGTGAGCTTGAGGGCAGCCTGGTCTACAGCCAGGCCCATCAGGCTCATGGATGAGCATGCCTAGTTCTTAAGGATGCCTGTTAGGCTCAGGAAGCTGATAGCATGAGTTTAGGTGTGGGTGGATGGATGATTCTGTCCATGGTGGACCAGTCCTGGAGCCACTGGAGCTCTAGGGGCATCTGATATACACTGGACTTGGGATGGGGAGAGGACAGAGGGAAGTAGGTTTGCTAACCATATTTAATCCTACCAAGTGGAGAGTGTGTTCTTCAGTGGTTTCTTCTGTGTTGGAGTAGCCTCTGCTTAAGGCCATTCATAGAATCCAGGAATTCAGGGGTGGAGGGACCTGGCTTCTCTGTGGAGATGCTTTGCTGGTCCATGCTAGCAGGTGTCCTTGGATGTGCATGTTCTGGGTTGGTGTCTGCACAGTGCAGCCTACAGCCTTGGTGCCTAGCTCTGAGTATGTTCGTGATTGTGTCATGGTGCCCTAGAGCCTTGGTGCCTAGCTCTGAGTATGTTTGTGATTGTGTCAGTACAGGTGCAGCCTACAGCCTTGGTGCCTAGCTCTGAGTATGTTTGTGATTGTGTACAGCCTTGGTGCCCTACTAGAGCCTTGGTGCCTAGCTCTGAGTATGTTTGTGATTGTGTCATGGTGCCCTACAGCCTTGGTGCCTAGCTCTGAGTATGTTTGTGATTGTGTACAGTACAGCCTGTACAGTGCAGCCTACAGCCTTGGTGCCTAGCTCTGAGTATGTTTGTGATTGTGTCATGGTGCCCCACAGCCTTGGTGCCTAGCTCTGAGTATATGCTTGTGATTGTGTCATGGTGCCCCACAGCCTTGGTGCCTAGCTCTGAGTATGTTTGTGATTGTGTACAGCACAGCCTGTACAGTGCAGCCCACAGCCTTGGTGCCTAGCTCTGAGTATGCTTGTGATTGTGTACAGTACAGTCTGTACAGTGCAGCCTACAGCCTTGGTGCTTAGCTCTGAGTATGTTTGTGATTGTGTCATGGTGCCCTAGAGCCTTGGTGCCTAGCTCTGAGTATGTTTGTGATTGTGTCATGGTGCCCTAGAGCCTTGGTGCCTAGCTCTGAGTATGTTTGTGATTGTGTCATGGTGCCCTACAGCCTTGGTGCCTAGCTCTGAGTATGTTTGTGATTGTGTACAGTACAGCCTGTACAGTGCAGCCTACAGCCTTGGTGCCTAGCTCTGAGTATGTTTGTGATTGTGTCATGGTGCCCTACAGCCTTGGTGCCTAGCTCTGAGTATGCTTGTGATTGTGTCATGGTGCTTGGATTCTTGTTTAGCTTCAAAGAATGCACGGTGCTTCATGGACATGAAGTGTTGGCCCAGCCTGGCTGGCTCACTGCATCATATCAAGTCTTTGTTCACTAGGTTACTTATGTCTCAGGTATTTTCTTTAGACCATTTTGCTTTCTTTCCTTTCACTTGAAATAGTGTGGATTGTTGTACATGTGACAATGCTCAGACATACCGTGCTGTGAACCACACGGTTGTTTTCTTCTGCTTTCTTACCACCTTTTGTGGAGTTGGGGTGGGGCTGTGTATTTTGCTGTTCCCATAGTTTGAGCACTAAAGAAGCAATCACAAAAGTGCCTTTTCACCCACTAGCCCTACTTAACCTTTTGGAACTTGAGCAGAGGGACTTAGGGCTTCTGTTGGGGGTCTTGTATGGCATTGGCCTCCCTTGCTCAATAATGCTCTCTTTCTTCTTTCTTCCTGCTGCTATCTTGCAGGGCTCATCCGTTCTCACAATCCTTTAGGTAAGGTGACTTTGGACCTGACCTATGGACACATCTCTGTATTAGGTCAGAGAGGGCTCTGGTAGGCCTGTAGGAGGCTTTGTTGGGTGAAAGTAGGTAAGCCAGTGCAGCAGAAGTACTTTCCCTCAAAAAATTACCCAGCAGGCAGCTGCTTGCTCACAAGGCATGGTCTGTGTGACTGTACACTTGAGTGCCTTATCTGGGCCTGATTGGATTGCATGTTCCTGGGGCAATAAGTGACCAACTTAACCTGATATGGCAAATCCATGTCTAAGTTTATGCCAGAAAATAAGTATTTTCACATAGGAAATACTAACCCTGTCCCTCATGTTCTCAGTCCTATCATGTGGAGACTGTTTTCCTGCTTGTGAGAAGCAGTCGTATGGCCCAGACTGAGCTGTATCTGATTTATTATTTGAGAGCCCTTAGGTACTCCTTACCATGGGTCTTCATGCTGACAAATGCAGTATTACCACATTCTAGGAGTAGGCATTGGTCTGAAGCCAAACCAGAGCAATATGTGACTTTAAACATTTTCCTATTTAACTTACCGTGCATGTTACACCTTTGCCAAAACATTATTTCAACTTGCTGTGTGCACCTGAAGACTGTAGACCAAATGTTTCCAAAACCCTAGGCCTAGGTCTTCATACATTTTTCTCTGTTTTGTCGTTTTTTTTTTTTTTGTTTTTTTTTTTCCCTTTTTTTTTTTTTTCTTTTTAAAAGACAGAGTCTCACTATGAATTCCTGGTTGGTCTAGAACTTATCTTGTAGACCAGGCTAGACTCAGACTCAGACATCTGCCTGCCTCTGCCTCCCCAGTGGTGGGACTAAAGGTGTGCACCACAAGCTTCAACTGCCCAGGGCTCTTTTTTGTCAGTGCCACACTGCTCAGCAATGGCGTCATTGGAAACCATGGAGCTGGCAGAAAGGGCACTGTGTAGAAAGGGTCAGTAGCTCACTGATAGTGCTGCTGCTGCTTCTCACGGAAAAACTGGTGTATATTTGAGCTAAACTGCCAGGTGTGGGCTGATCTGGCAAGATGGGCTAATTCTTGCTTCCTTCTCTGCTTTCATCATGCTTCCAAGCAGCAGCTACTCCATCCGACACTCGATAAGTATGCCTGTCATGAGGTAATGTATGCACATTTCCCTTGGTCTAGCACTGTCTCTGTATAGGGGTGGGCAGCAATACGAGTCACACCTTGTATTTCTATATCCCCCAATCTGTATGTCTTCATTTTCTGGTAGCTAACCATTCCCTTAGCTAATGACTGTGTGTGGGCTAGCAAGGAAGAGCTCGTGGGAAGGGAACTTCTTTTGGGGCCTCCAGAGGGAACCATTCTATGAACTTCCAGCCCATACTTAACTTTGCAAGCTCTTAACTCTGGATACCTGTGGTTTCAGGAGGGTTGGGTAGAGAGGTTGGCATATGCACATGGCCCCTCCACAGATGGATCTCTGGAGACCTCATTCTCAGAGCTAGCAGGACCATCTCGTGTGTGGTCTATTGTTTCTCACCTGGTTGGCCAGGCGTAGTGCCTCAGCAATTCCATCATTTTTAGGAAGACCATTGAGGAGTCTTACTGTGTGAGGATACTCTGTCCTGTTTTCCTACCCTCTATCTAGTATCCTGAAACTCTGTGATTTCCTTTTTATTTATTTTTTTATTTTTTTATTTTTCAAGACAGGATTTCTCTGTGTAGTCCTGGAACTCACTCTGTAGACCAGGCTGGCCTCTAACTCAGAGATTTGCCTGCCTCTGCCGTCTGAGTGCTGGGATTAAAGATGCCCACCATCTCACCTGGCCTGTGATTTTATGTGGTTCATCTAAAGATACACTTGAAAGGCTCTAGGACTTTCCATAATCCAAAAAAACCCAAAACGACAACAACAACAACAACAACAAATACCCAAAAGAGATAATATAATCAAGAAGGTGGTTTTTTCAGGATGATGCTCACTTGTACTCTAGGTATGTTGACTCCACTGATTTCCTAAAATGTAAGAACTTGCCTGAATAGTTGTGATAGCGAGAAACCACATCCTTACTCTGGAAGTGGGACAACCAAGTGTGTCTTCTTTTTCAGTGCTAATGCCCCCAACAAGCTGCACCTGAGCTTAATTAGGGCCCATCCAGGAAAGCACCCCAAAATGAGATCCTGTGTGGAGTCTGCAGGGCCATTATACTCCTTTTTGTTATATTACATTTTTATTATCAGAGTTTAGGAGCTGGGCATAGCTCCTAACAAAGGCCTGGACAAAGCCCGAGGTCTTTCAGCTTGAGAACAGTGACAAAACAGTTGTTCATACCATCATCCCCTTCCTCTCTTTAAAGGAACTCTGCAACCTTCAAGTCATTTGAAGATCGAGTGGGGACCATAAAGGTAACAATCCCTGAACTGTATGTTTTCTTGAAGCATGGGTGTAATCTGCTGTGTCAACGTCTTTCTTATTGAGGACCCAGTTACTGCAGGCCTCGTAGAGAAGAACAGCTCTCATGTTGTTCTGTAGTAATGGACTCTTACTGAACTTGAGTGAAGTCTCTGGGCAAAAACCAGCATGCTTTTGTTTGTTTTTAATTTTTTACTTTTGAGTCAGGGTCTCATTGTGTAGCAGCCCTGGCTGTGTTGGAATTCATTATGTGGACCAGGCTCACCTTTAACTGAGTTGCTTGAGTGCTAGTATGGTAGGTGTGTGCCACCACACCCAGCTAAGGCAGCACGTTATCCATCAGTGCCTCTTTGCACTCACGTCCACCTTTCTTCTTTTCCCTGCCAGCCTCTAATCTATTCTTTATCTCTTTAATTTTATCCTTCAAGAATGTTCCTTAGGTTGTAGAGATGACTCCGTGGATAAAACACTTGCAGCATGAGAATCAGAACTCAAATTCAGTTCTATCCCTTTTAAAATTTATTTAGGGACGAATGTGTGTGTGTCCACGCCAAGGCACACATATGGAGGTCAGAAGAAAACTTTTTTTTACCATGTGGATCCTTGGGATCAAACTCACGTAGTCAGGCTTGGTGGCAAGAACCTTTTCCTGCTGATCCCTAGCCTGAAAAACCCAGGTAGGTAAGGTAGCCTGCCTACAGTTTCACAGTGTTCTGGAGTTGGAGACAGAGGGAAAGGGCATCTCCAGGGTAAGCTGGCTAGGTAGACCAGCCACATCATAGAGCTAGGTTTAGTGAGATAAACTGCTTTAAAAAATAATGTGAAAGGGGTTGGGGATTTAGCTCAGTGGTAGAGCGCTTGCCTAGCAAGTGCAAGGCCCTGGGTTCGGTCCCCAGCTCCGAAAAATAGAAAAAAATAATAATAATAATGTGAAAGGATGATTAAGGAAAATATCTAATGTCAAACTCTTGTCTCTATATGCATTCATACAATTGTAAAAAAATCCAAGTCATTCCTCCCAGCCCCTGTTGCTGGAGTGATAATTCTAAGTCTAACTAATTATTAAATGCCTAGGCTATAAGCTTTGGCTTGTTTCTGACTTGCTCTTAACTTACTATCCCTTTTATTCTAACCCTAATTTAGCTACATGGCTGTTTTCCTCTTCTTGTCTTCTTATGTTCCTCTCCTCACCATTCCCAAGTGAACCTTTGCACCTCTCAGTTTTTCCCAGAATCTCTCTTCCTACCACTGTCCCACCTCATATTTATCCTGCCTCTGTTCATTGGCGATAGGCTTTTTTACTGACTGGTGTTGCTTATAAGAGATTGTCTCTGCATACAACCATGCACGCATAAGCAGAATATTTAATACTAGATGGGAGGCAGAGACAGGCAGATCTTTGTGAATTCTAGGTCAATCTGGTCTACATAGAGAGTTCAGGACAGCCAGATATATATAATATTCCCTGTCCCAGTTTTTTTTTCTTTGTGTTTTGCCTGCAAGTATATATGTACACTATGTGTGTTTCTGGTCCTCTGGAGGTCAGAAAAAGGCACTGGAACTGGAGTTAAGAATAGTTGTGAGCCATTATGTGGATGTTGGGAACTGAACCTGGATCCTTTCCAAGAGCAACAGGTGCTCTTGGACATTGAGCTTCTCTCCAGTCTTCTCCTCCCCCAGGATATATGTTTCTTCAGATACAAAATATAATCACTCTGGGGAACCACACAGTATGAGTGCTTTTCTAGACAAAATGTATAATTCTCAGAGAACCTATCCAGACTGGTGTGTGTCATTGACTCATTTTATTTCATTTGCACTAATGTTCATGATGCATAGACCTGTACAGAGAGTTGAGCATAGCCCTGAATCTATTCTGTTTCTCTTGTGTCTTAGATTGATTTACTTTCTCTGTTTTTTTCTATAGTCTAAGGTTGTGGGTGGCAGAGAGAATGGCAGCGATACCCTCCCTTCCTCACCTGGAAGTGGTGACCAGACATTGCCGGATCATGCGCCTTTCTAAGCCTGCCATAGCTTGCCAGCCACAGAATACAGAAGCACACCCTCATCATCACAGCTGCAACTCTGCATGACAGAGCAACCAGCCAGGACAGTGAAGAACTGGTTTTGAAGACAGTCATACCCATGTTCATGCAGATGTGGCTGCCTTGGCATGAATTAGAGAACAGTCTTGTACATAAATGTTTTACACTAAAGTTCACAGATAAAGCAGATCGCTGTGCCATCCTTTCCAGGGCCACAGGAAGTGGACAGGGTGGAGGGGTCTGAGGAGTACTGAACAGGAGCCCATGCTCCCTTTGAAGGTCTCACCAGAATGTTAAGGGAAGAAGTATTGGGAATTAAGTGAACAATATTTCCTTCCTGACCTCCTCCCCTAGCTCCGAAGGAATACGCTCACCTAGGTCATATTGCATGAACACAGTTTTCATATAGATTGAGGAATGAGAGAGTTCTCTATTTAATGAGACCCTAGAAAGGAAATATAAGCAACTGCTACATTCTTACAGTAACAACCTGGCTTTGGCAGAAGCAGATTTACTATTTTTTAAATGTGATGGACTTTTCAAAAATTAAATAGAAAAAAAGGTGAGGCAAAGCAGCTTTAGCCTCATTGTTGAATATTATTTCTTTGAATCCAAGCTGAAACTCAAGCCTTACATCGCCTTATGCTTTGTGTATAGTCTTTTATATATCTGTATAAGTGAGGGTTCTCTAATGGGTTATGGTACTATGTAGAGTTTTGTTCTGGCCCATCTCATACTCTGCCAGTACCAGTTATTACATTTTATTTCTCTAATACTTTCTCCTGGTGTGCAAAGCTTGGTTCTCTTAAGTAAGGAGTGGCATTTTCCAATAGCTTTCCACTCTGGCTCACAGGGCTCCTGTGCGGTGGGTCAGGAGGGCTGAGAGAAGAAGAAAAGCCTTTATCTTTAGCATTTGAATGGGATGTGCCCTGTACAGTGCTGCTTTACTGACAGTGGGTGGGGCTCTTGTCCATAGTTTCTGCCTGTCTGTTCATTACATGGAGAATAAATGAAAAGCAGAACCAACCTTGCAGGTCAGGTAAGGGATGTGGTTTTGGTTCAGGCAGAACTCTGCTGTCATCTTTTCTCAGGAGTTTCAACGATTTCTAAGTTCCTTCCTCCTGCCTCCAATTGCCACATTCTGCAGCCTCTCAACACCAGGGCCCTGTGTGTTGAGAGTCACGATTTGGAGAGAGGGGCAGCACTGTGCCTTAATGGCTCTGAGCAGGGCAAAAACTTTATCTGTGTTGTGCATATCTCTGCACTCCTAGGGTGAGGTGGGATTTGTCCCTTTTAGTTTCTGGTCTGATACACATGTGACATACCCTGGCTTCTTTGGACACCCTTAGAATACTGTACCACACAAAGCAAGGAACAGCAAGTAATTGGGGGGCTGAGGAAGAGCATGTTATTGGTGTCTTCTTTTCCAGGGTTAAAAACTAACAGCTGTGTGAGGGAGCACATTACAGGAGTGCAGGTCACTGATGTATCCCTAACAAATATTAGCAGGCAACTTGTCAATAAAGCACTCCTTTGGAGAAAAATACACACCCATTTGTTTGGTCTGTCTTTTAGGCTAATGACAAAAGATCAGAGTAAATGCACATGACTCCTTGCTTTAATGGGGGCAAGCAGGAGACAATCATGCGTAAGTTACAAGTCTTTGATGTACATGTAAAAGGAAGGAATTGTGTAGAAGCTCCATCTCTGGATAAGACCAAGGATGCATACCAGGCATGCAGTTTAGGGGCTTGCAGTCCATTATCAAGATGGCTCCACTGAAGAGGCCTTTTTGTCCCAGAGAAAGAACATCTAGCTTTGCTGGCTTTTGCTGTGAGGCTGTGCCAGAGCTCACGTGGCAGAAGAGGGCATTAGGAAGACCACTGAGAGAAGACTGTTAGCCCATGGTACAAATCCTTAGGAGGTATGCTCCTCTTCTGCAGATGAGGGCCCGTGTGAAATAATGAGTAATTGAAGACCCTTAAATGCTTAGTGGACAGGCTAAGTGGTGGATGGGATGGGGAGTGGACCTCACACTGGGAAAGCCTAGATCACAGGGCAGCAACCAGATCTGGGTTAGAAATTCACTATTTACCCTAGGTGATATTGGAAGGCAGTCCAGTATGCTCCAGTCATTAAGCAGCTACCATACATGATCTGTGGATGAGAGGTTGCCTATCAGGCTTTGTGGATGCATGACTGTGTTCATGGACCCAATCCTCAGGACTCCCTCCTTAAGGAAGGTGTATTCCTTTTAGCAACTCTGGTTCTCATAAAATGGGCTGTGATGAAGGTCTCAGAGTGTTGTAGACTGGAGCAAGTTGAATGGGTAGAGCCAGGGCATGTTTGAGGGGCTTGTACTAGGGAAGAGCCACAAAATCTGAAGACTCAGATTGAAGACTGTGGAGACTGCCTAACTCAGATAAAGGGGTAAAATAAAGCACTTGGCATCAGAGGCAAAACCTGAAAACCCCCTCAAATTTGTGACGACTGCCAGATTCCTGTTCACAGTCTCTTAAGGTTGGCTTGCATAGAGGCACACACCTTCAGTCCCAGCACTCAGGAGGCAGAGGCAGGTGGGTGCCTGTGAGTTTGAGGCCATCCTGGTCTATAAAGAGAGTTCCAAGATAGCAAGGGCTACACAGAGAAACCCTGTCTTATAAATGCATTGTGTGTGTGTTTTGTAGCCATTCTTTCCCTACGGTTATATTGTGTGTGGTTTAATGGCTATATTGTAATGAATGTGCTTATTTGTACAGTTGAGCAGTTTTCCACTTTCTGTTTTTTTTTTTTTTTTGTTTTGTTTTGTTTTGTTTTGTTTTTCCCGGGGCCGGGGACCGAACCCAGGACCTTGCGCTTCCTAGGTAAGCGCTCTACCACTGAGCCAAATCCCCAACCCCTCCACTTTCACTTATAAGTTTTCTCTTCCTCTTTTGTTTTTTTGAGACCTCATTCCATGGCTGTCCTGGAACTTGCTCTGTAGACCAGGCTGGCCTTGAACTCGCAGAGATTTCCCTGCCTCTGCCTCCCAAGTGCTGAGAATAAATTGTGTGCCACCACTTCTTGGCCATTTTCATAATAAATGACATTACTATAAACATTTTAATACATAAAACTTCTGTATTTGGAGACTATTAAAAAAAATCCTAGATCTGGAGTGATTCGCTTAAGGCTTGATTCATTTTTGCAGTTCCTAACGCAGACAGCCCCATAGCTTCTGTCTTCAGTTGGTTCCAGATCAATAATTCCATTACCTCTTCTAACTGTGGAATCCTTTCATCATGCCCTCCCTCTCATAGGTTACACCACCTATCCTTATATAGCTCTTTCCTTAGACTCAGAGCCTTCTGTCTCTGCGAGAACGATAGGCGTGCATCACTATACCTAGTTTTCCTTCTCGAGTCAATAGATAACCTGGCCTTTTCTGCTTATTGTTTTGGTTTTTTGTTTGTTTGGTTTTTTTTTTTTTTTTTGTTTCTACTTGCTTGAATGTTGCACAACTTACTAAGTTTCTTGAGGTATCTGCTGCTGACAGTCTAGAACATGTGCTGATTCAAATTCAGCCTTCGTGAAGGAAGGTATAAGAGGAAGGGAGAAGACCCTGTGGGAAAAGATTGGCATTTACTAAATGTATTGTGGGAGGCCTTACGTGTTACTTGCTTTGTTTTTGAAAGCTGACTTGAAGACGGTCAGCAGTGGTGGCACATATGCCTTGTTGGTTAACCAACAGCTCTTAAGGCCTGCTCAGTAAGAGGGAAATCATGCCTGACCCTGGAAACCTAGGTAACTATCTGGGGCTAGTGAAGTCATGGATCACTTTGCTAAACCAGCATAATCCCTAATTACATCCTAAATATTTATCCTTATACCTATAGGTAGATGTAGTTCTCACTCCTCATCAAGGAAACCACTTTCCAACAGATGGAGATCATTGCAGAAAACTGAAACTGATCAAAATGCAGAGTTGTGGAGCCCAGTCCCCACTGATAGAACCACAACACAAGTCCTGCACCTAAGGCCCAGAGATCACTGTGGAAGAAAGGGAGAGAAAACAGCAACAACCAGAGTACCAGGCAGTTTGCTCTAAGATTTAGCTCCTAGAAATGTCAGAGAAGCTACATCCATAAAGTAACATCTAACCAACATGGCTGCCTAACTGACCTGAGCAAGGACATCAGCCAAATATGGTGTAAGGGAGAAAGCCCACAAGGCCTCTCAATCCTAGATTAAGAAATACAGGTAACGGGGTTGGGGGTTTAGCTCAGCGGTAGAGCGCTTGTTTAGCGAGTGGAAGGCCCTGGGTTCGGTCCCCAGCTCCGAAAAAAAAAAAAAAAAGAGAAAAAAAAAAAAAAAAAAGAAATACAGGTAACTAAGGAATTCTGAGAGCCGGAGAAATAATCTTTCCTAGGGAAGAGCATAATAATTGGTTATCCCATACCAAATGGTCAGCCTTGAAAGCACACACACACACACAATTTAACATACAGATTTAACAGGTTGTATTTATATATTTAGGAAATGTGTGTGTGTGTGTATTGCATTGTCGTGAAGACTGTTTTGGTATCTCTGGAATAAAAGCACATCACTTGAAATGGTATTGTTTGTTAAAGAGTAGTAGGTAAGGGTGACCATATTTCTTTTTAGTAAGTGAACAGAACAAGGATTGTACGAGACAGAGTGGGCAGAAAAGTCCTTATATCATTGCAGGTGATTCCTAGAGGATCGCTAAATAATGGCGGTTGGTTTTTCAGTGACTGGGGAGGCAGGCAGGAAAGAAGTCTTTTCTCGGTGGTCTCCAGGGATGAACAAAAATGCCAGTCCCAAGGCAATACCTATAGATGAAGATACAGGTCTCCCTCTCCCTGCGGCCTCCCTCTCTAGTTCTTTTGGTAAGTAGTAATAAATTTTTTGAGGCTTAAATGAAGTACTGAACAAATTTAAACGCAAGTCGAGCAGTTTTACTCGCGGAGTACTTCTACTTGCCTGCTTTCCAGAGCCGGTGGTGGACCCGCACACCTAGGCCCTGCCTCCGCCTGCTGGCTGTAGCTTCCGGCTTAGTGGCTGCAGGCTCCACCCACCGTTTTAACCCTTCCCATTGATCGTCGATTAGGGCACGGCCTTTCGCGGACCAAGTTCTACCGGAGCATTCGCCCGTAGCTCCGGAGCTCTCGTACGGCCCTGCCACAGAGGCTCCAACTATGGGCGGGGCCTCAGCCTTAGGTTCTAGGCGCTTGCGCAGCGGGCTCTGACCTGCCAGAACTCACGTCTTTTTCCGGGGGCGCGCTCTGCCAGTGCGTGAGCGTGCGCGTTCTTACTGCCGCCAGTGTTGCTTCCGCCGTCCTCTGCCGCTGCTACGGCTGTCGCCGCCCGGGATCCTCAGGCCGAGCAGTAGGCCGGCCCGCTACCCAGCACAGCCCGGGTACGGAAAGCGGAGCCGCGGAACAGGTGGACGGGCGGGCGTGCCGACAGGTGAGCTTCCTCTCGGGCGGCCCTCAAATTAGGTGGGGCCGCGGGTTTCAGGCCGCGGGAGCCGGGTGAAGAGGAGGGGAAGTGGGGCGAGGACGCCGCAGAAGGAGGTGGTGAAAGCTGCCCGCAGCCGGAAATGGCGGCGACCCTCAGCAGCGGCGGCGAGCGGGACCCTGGGCACCGCTAGGCCCTGCTCGACCTTGCGCACGGCGGGGCGGCGCGGGGACGAGGCTTTCCGGGCCAACCCAGGTTCGCACGCGCGGCCGCCTCCGCGGCTCCCGGAACGCAGAAGCTGGTGTAGGGAGGCGGGCAGTGAAGGCTCCGAGGCTTGTTCACATTCGGGGAAGCAGAAAATTGCCTCATAGTTGTAAGTTTTAAAAGCATTTGACATAAAAAAAAAAAAACTATATGCCTCGCAACGTCATTTTAAGAGACGCTTTTGTGTCGTGCTCTTTGGGGGAGAGAATTAGGGACTTATCCGTTCAGGCTCCAACTTGTGTTATATAGTTGGATTAAAAACTTGTTTTTCCTTGTGTCTAGGAGATGATTTCTCCGAATTCATTAAGTGCATCTTCGGAAAAATAATGCAAAAGGTAGCTTTAATTTGTTTTCAGATTGGATTTTGGGGAAATTGGGTCGCCGTTTGTTGGACGCTCAGCTGATCATCCTTTATAGGCAGTGTGTCAGAATTGCTGGTGATTTGTCTGTTTAAACATCAAAACGTTACTTAATAGCACAAAGACTTGTATTGACCTATATATTGTCATGGTTGCCTAAAGACAAAATTCTAATCGTAGGATAATTTTGTTCATTTATTTGCTTTCTTTAAGGAAAGCGTGATCTGTTTGTTGGGTGACATTTAAAGCCAGGACTTCCCGCAGTTCTAACCTAATGTGTGTTATGATTCTGTTACCTGTATCAGTGTTTTCATACTTAGATGGCCTTGTCTGTGTGGACCGCAAGTGTGGAGCCAGTGAAGCCTCTAAATGCAGATGGGTTTGGGAACAGGGCGCCTGTCGTTGGATTCTTTATGCTCCAAGCCTCACAATCTCTTTGCCCCACCTAGTCCTTGCTAGTCTCTTAACCAGTTTAAGTTCTCAATTCTTTTTTTTTTTTTTTCCTTGACCAGTCACTTGTTCCTGTTCAGTGAGATTCCCTTCATTTCTACTCTGTTATTCCACTATGTACTGTAACTAGCCTGCTGTCAACTGTTAAGCTCTGCTTGGCGTTTCCCCTCCTTAATGCATACAGGGCTTGACACTCGTTTAATGTGTTAATGTATTTAACACTGCTTTTTAGTTAAGGTTTTGTTTTGTCTTTTTAGGATAGTCAGTTAGTATGTGCCCAGTAAATACTTATCAAATGAATGGAAATGAGACTAGTAGCAGCTGGGCTATTGCCCTTTCACCAGGAAGTCAACTAGTGAGTACTGAACGCATGAGAGTCACTAGGCTTCTCTATCCTCAAGGACCGACAGAGCCACCAACTTTCCCCTGCCCCTTTTGGGAAAAAAAAAAGGCAGTAAGTTAAGAGGGTATTAGAAAGGGCTTAGACTTCCCTGTAAAATCACTTAACAACTTTTTGGGGGGTGTGGGCCAAGGGTTGGTTTTTCTCTGTGGCTTGCCCTGCAACTCGACCTATTTACTGTGCAGGCCTTGAACTTAGAGATCCACCTGCCTCTGCCTTCCAAGTGCAAGGCTTAATAAAGGTGTGCATTACCATCAGCCAGCTCTTTGTAACTTTTTTTTTCTTTTAAGATTTATTTATTTTAGTTATATGAGTACACTCTTGCTATCCTAAGACACACCAGAAGAAGGTACCAGATCCAATTACAGATGGTTGTGAGCCACCATGTGGTTGCTGGGAATTGAACTCATGACCTTTGGAAGAACAATCAGTGCTCTTAACCACTGAGCCATCTCTCCAGACTTCTTTGTAACTTTTGATTTATGGTTTTTCAGAGTTTAAATTTTTTAAAAGATATGCTACTGGTTAAAAAAAAAAACAAAACTCTTAGAAATTTTGTCGGGGTTGGGGATTTAGCTCAGTGGTAGAGCACTTGCCTAGCAAGCGCAAGGCCCTGGGCTCGGTCCCCAGCTCCGAAAAAAAGGAAAAAAAAATTTTTTTTGTCTTTGGTTACTTGTCTTGACTTGAGGTAATGGTGATAAAAAGTCTTCTGATTCTTTAGTTATTGTGGAGAGGTTTTGTTTTTGTGAGCAGGATCTTGGTATAGTTCAAGCTAACTTGCAGCTTGTGTTCCCCCTGCTTCAGCCTGGCAAAGGGCTGGAATCATAGGCTATTACCACAACACCCAGCATAAGAGTGAGCAGTTGCCCTAGCTGAAAGCTCATTAGTGCTGTGACAACCCAGTAGAGACTTCTTTGTGACTGGATGACTCTATAATTCTTTCAAAGGCCTTTGCTTCCTTCCCATCTAAGTTTAGAAGAATAGCTAGAATTCACTGTATTTTTTAAAATTTATTTATGCATCTTTTAAATGTGGATGTGTGCTGTCTACATGTACACCTACATGCCAGAAGAGGGCATCTGATCTGATGGTTGCCAGGAATTGAACTCAGAACCTCTAGGAGAGCAGCTAGCGTTCCTAACTGCTGGGCCATCTCACCAACCTGATTTCTCTGTATTACTGAGAACAATTCTGTTAATGTGTGGTTCAGTGTTGGGCGCACGCTGCGCAGTTCTATCCACTTTAACCCAAGAGTGTTTTAGAGAGTGATGCTTCTGGGTATAGTTGTAGACTCACCCCGACAACCTCCTTTGCTGAAGATCTAACTTAATCAGACTTAGAGCTTCAATTGAACCCAAGGCTTCTGAGCCTGATTTCTTCTGTTTGTTAAACACCTATAGCCTATAGTGTCCCATAAACTTGCCAGAGTTGTATCTTTAAGGCCCAGGTGCATGGTGCTCACAGGTGCTTGTCCAGTAAATGACTTACGATGCAGTAGTTTTAGAAGTTTGCTTCTGACAGCAGAGCATGAGGTATGGGATTTGAAGTGTGTGATACTGTGAGCAAACTATCAGCAAATGAAAGCAGTTACTCTTCTCCAGTAAAGAAATAAACTCCTGAAATCTTAGGGAGCTGGTTAGGAGCTGTTCCTATGGACATAAAGCATAAGCATCAGTTCTGCGTTATGAGGACCTCTAGTGTTCCTGTAATGGCTGCTGGAAGTTTTCAGGTATGATATAGTAAATTTAAAATTTAAAAATGTAATAATCAGGACTGAAGGTGCAGATAAGAGAGTGGTTGTCTAGCATGTGCCAAGACCTGGATTTTATAAGCTCTATACCTCAAAGAAAGGGTAAAAGTACACTCCTAAAATGAGGCCTATTATTGTGTACTATAGAATCTGAGTGGTGGGTTTAAAGCCGCATTGGGCAGAGCCACAGTTTTGCTCTACTTCCCTCATCTGTACATCAGTAGAATCTGCTAGACTCTCCCTCCTGAAAGGGGACAAGGTTAGAGCTCACACCACCACAGCTCCTTCTGTCTCTGGGTCTCTCTCTGTACTCTATAAAATGAGGGGGAATTTTCCCATCATATCTACCTGTTAACAGAAGCAAAGAAATGATAAATAGAAGGTATTTCACTTCCTCAATAGAAATGACAAAGCTGCTCAAAATGGTGATGGCCGTATTTTGTTTTAAAAAAACAAAACAAAAAACTACCCCTGAAACATTTTTAATCTTAGAGCCTGGGCTACTGTGCCAGGGTTGCCTCTGATGGCAACCCTGACAAGGATTAACAGCTAATCTGATAACTGGCAACTAAACAGAAAGATTTAAGGATTAAATCACCCAACAACCATTAGTATGGGTTTTGCTCCTCCTGACACTTTGCGTTAACTTGAGTTCATTTATTAATGAAAAGTTTGTGTTCTTTATTCTTAATACATGATATTTAATAGGTGTATTAGTTAGGGTTTTACTGCTGTGAAGAGACCCTGTGACCATAGCAACTCTTACTATTTTTTTATTAGATATAATTCTTTACTTACATTTCAAATGTTATTCCCTTTCCCGGTTTTCTGTCCATAAGCCTCTATCCCCTCCCCTTCCCCCATACAGATATTCCCCCAATCCATCCCCTTTACTGCCCCCCCCCCAATATTCCCCTGCACTGGGGGTCCAACCTTGGCACATAGCAACTCTTTTTTTTTTTTTTTTTTTGTTCTTTTTTCGGAGCTGGGGACCTAACCAGGGCCTTGCACTTCCTAGGCAAGCGCTCTACCACTGAGCTAAATCCCCAACCCCATAGCAACTCTTATAAAGAACAACATTAATTGGGGCTGGCTTATAGTTTCAGAGGTTTAGTCCATTATTGTCATGGCAGCGTGCATGCAGACATGGTGCTGGAGATGGAGCTAAGAGTTCTACATCTTGATACATAGGCAGCAAGGAGAGACTATGTGCCACACTGGGCATACCCTGAGCATAAGAGACTCATAGCCCACCTCCAAAGTGCACACCTCCTCCAACAAGGCCATACTTCCTAATAATGCCACTCCCTGTGGACCAAGCAGTCAAACACACAAGTCTATGGGGACCATACTATTCAAACCACCATTAGGTATGGATTTTGTTTTTAACTTGTTGTGTATTGTGGAGTTATGTGGGTATGGTACATGGACTAACATGCATAAATAAATGTACCCTTCTGTGTGTATACAAAGGCCACAACAGAATATAGGTTCTGTAGATCTTATTACATTGAGCCTCTCTGACCCAGAAATTCCCTCTGGCTGTCTGGCTAGTAAGTTTATAGGATCTACTTGACTTTGCTCCTGGTACTGGGGTTAGAGGTACACTAAACTATGCCAGACTTTAAAGCAGGTTGAGTCCTGGGGATTCAAATATGACTTCATGCTTGCAGAGTAAATATTCTTACCCAGTGAGCTATCTAGCCCTCAGTGTAGGGTTGGTTTTTTGGTTTTTTTTTTTAAACAAGTAAAAACTGCTTCAAATTTTGAGTTTCACAACATTGATATTTTATATCAAAATTACAGAAACAAAGTATCTTATGGCTGCCTTTAATCCCAGCAGAGGCACTGGATCTTTGTGAGTTTAAGGTCAGTCTGGTCTACAAAGAAGGTTCCAGGACTGCCAGAGAGTACACAGCTGTTGTACAGAGAAACTTTGTCTCAACAAAACAAAACCAAAAAAGAGTAAGGCTAGGTTTGAGAGAGATCACTGAAAATTCTTCCATGATGCGTTTCCTCTCACCAATCTGTATGTGCTCTTTTATTGCATTCTATAATCACTGCATGTTTTTCACAAGTGACATTTAGTTTGTGGTAGGCAACTTTATCTTTATTTCTAGATATTTTGAACCCAGCTAGTATTTTTAGATTTGTGAGATACTATGAATACTCAGTTGGTATTCCTTGGATCTGTGAATACGTGAAGCTTACTCATTATCCTGAATTGTTGGTGATTTTATTGTCAGTTTAATTGCTAAACATTAAACTTGCACACACACTCCCATGTTGCTTTATAAGATACAATATGTAGAGTTCTTTTATGAGTTATAAGGAATGCTTGCCTATTGGCTATAAGGTTACAATCCTAGTGAGTCAGAGGATCGGAATGAGGATTTGCTGGTGATGGTGTCAGGTGTGTACCATTCAGGCTATCTTGGGAAAGAAGCGTGGCCATCTTAGAGAAATGCCTAATGGCTGTTCATTTTCTTTTTCCTTTTTTTTTTTTTTTTTTTTTCCGGAGCTGGGGACCAAACCCAGGGCCTTGGGCTTGCTAGGCAAGCGCGCTACCACTGAGCTAAATCCCCAACCCCATGGCTGTTCATTTTCATCAAGTGGCATATGTAACAGTGAAGAACACAATCAGATATCTCATGGTGTTATCGATCTGAGTTAACCTTAAAGGGCAGGTTATGAGTCAAGGGTCTAAAAGTCTTAAGACTGCAAGCTTCTCATCTGAGGTGGAGGATGAGAACAGGAGGAGTGGCCTGAGTTCCATGAAGGAAGAAGGTGCTGTTGCCTGCCTTTATTTTCTCTTCATACAGGAAAGACTTAGCAGGCTTATTGAGTTTCTCTGTTAAACAGGAGTCCATTTTATTGAAATTTTTCTTTGACAAAGTCTGTTAGAATGTAGATATAATTAACATACATTATCAAATTTTATTTCCTTTTGATATTTGGGCAAATAAAAGGGTAAATCCTTACTTAGTTTTGTTTGATGCTATTTTGTCTAAATGCCTGATGTAGTATAACTCTTTTGCCTTTTGTTCAGCCTAGCAGCACCGTGAGACTTGGCGTAGGTGCACCTCATAAGGGGACAGATTTTCTTTTTCTTTTTTTTCTTTTTTTTTTTTTTAAAGATTTATTTATTTATTTTATGTACAGCTTTCTGCCTGCATATGTGACTGCAGGCCAGAAGAGGCCACCAGATCTCATTACAGATGGTTGTGAACCACCATGTGGTTGCTGGGAATTGAACTCATGACCTCTGGAAGAGCAGTCAGTGCTCTTAACCACTGAGCCATCTCTCCAGCCCGGGACAGATTTTCTTAAAGCCCTTTATTTAGCTCCTGTTACAGCTTTGCCCTTGCTTCCAGTTTGAGAAGGAACCAAAAGACATGTCCTGAGGGTTGCGTTTGGGTGAAATCCCTCTTAAGTGTCTAGTTTATCTAGCAGGTGTCAGAAATGTATCGCTTATGGTTCATTATATTATTAAAACTAAGCGTTTTGAGAAGCCAGTGTTTTATACAAACCATTTTAGTTTATTTTGTGGTTTTGGATGTTATATCTATGCACTGCTTTGTGTGCCTGGTATCAGTGGAGGCCAGCAAAGAGATGTTGAGTTGGCTGGAACTGGAGTTCCATACAGCTGTGACTCAACATGTGGGTCCTGGGAATCAAATCACTGTCTTCTGGAAGAGCAGCCTTGACTGTAAGCCAGCTTTCCAGTCTTCCCACCACTCACCCCCATTCTAAAAAACAATTTTAAAGCAGTTATCTGGGACGGAGAGATGGCTCAGCAGTTAAGAGTACTGAATGTTCTTCCAGAGGACTGGGTTCAATTCCCAGCATCCACACAGCAGCTCACAATTGTCTGTAACTCCAGTATATGACGTCTTCACACTGACAGACATACAGGTAAAGCACCAGTGCACATAAAATAAAAATAAAGCACTTACCCACACTTTTTTTTTCCTTTCTTTATATTTTTTGAGACAGGATTTTGTGTTTCCCAGTCTGATTTTAAACTTGCTATGTAGCCTGAGGACGACTTTGAACTCTTCTTCCTGCCTCTACTTCCAGTAGGCATATCTGGATAAGTTTTAGAAATTCTTGTCCATTGGTATGGTTTTGCTTTTTTTTTTTTTTAATTAAATCACCCTAATGAGTATATTTTGTCTGCAAATAAGACGATCCTTTTCTCTTTTCTCAAACCTCTAAATTAGATTATTAGGTTTTACAGCCTGTCTAAGCAGCAAAACACTCTTTTTTTTTTTTTTTTTCCGGAGCTGGGGACCGAACCCAGGGCCTTGCGCCTAGACAAGTGCTCTACCACTGAGCTAAATTCCCAACCCCAGCAAAACACTTCTAATAACCTAAAGAATTGTGGAGACTGAAGCATAAAAAATTGTGAATTCAAAGCCAGTCTGGGTTAGATAGTGAACCTGACTAAAAAGCATTAGTTGTACAATAGAGGACATTTATTGTGTAAATCACAAGTGCAGTGGGGAAGTTGGCTCTAAATGTGATACATTAGGGTCTGCTTCCCTTTCTCGTGATCTTGCTTGACGTGTTGACTCTGCTTGCAAACTGGCAGCAGGATATTAGTCACATTTTCAGCTTCCCGTCCTTGCAGCAACCTCTCTGGTGAAAAGAACCACTTTCTCATTCTCAGACCCTTCAGGCTGATCCTCCTTCCTCAAAGAACATAGGATCGTGGGTACTCAAAGGCAGCTCTGGGTCTTTACCCTACCCTACATGAGTGATCACTCAGGAAAGTTGCACCCATGGAGCTCCCTGCACAACTTGTAATCACCTCCCCACTAGAATGTTTTCAAAGTAAAAAATATGCTATCTCTTCCATGAATGTCATTAAAAATGAAATACCTGTTATAGTTCAAGGAAGTGCCATGATAAACACCTATAGATGTCAAGACTTAATTAAAGTGACATGATGGAATATGAGGACTCATTACACTAATGACACAGTTCACAAGAAAATGTGATTTTTTCTGTGGTTATAACATTTTCAGGGAGCTAGAATTATGAAATGATAATGCTGATCATTATCATTACCAGCACTGCTGTATTTTTGTTAATTCCTTATAATACCTGAAACACGTCAATACACAATAATATGAGTCTCACATAAGTTTTAGTATTTTTTTCTTTTTCTTTCTTATGTTTTTTTGGTTGAGACAGATTCTCAGTGTCGAACTTGCCATGTAGACTGGAAAGGCCTAGTCCCTGAGAACAGTCTGCCTCTACGTCTTGGGTGCTGGGATTAAAGGCTTATACCACCACCGCCCGGATTTTAGTATGAATCGACAGTGTGTCTCATGATTTAACAAGACATAGTTTAATTTATTCGTTTTGGGTTTTTATGAGATGTATGTTTGAAGTCTGAGTTGTCCTGGACCTCATTGTGTATATGTAGACTGAGCTGTAATTATATACTTTTAATTACAATGCAACTACATAATTTTTTCTCTTTTATTTCCTCAAGTCTCTCCAACACCCACACCTGTACCTTACTCCCTCTTGAAGTTATGGCCACTTTCTCTTGGTTATTGTTACACACAAATATAGAAAATATAAACACGGGCTGGAGAGATGGCTCAGTGGTTAAGAGCACTGGCTGCTCTTCCAGAGGTCCTGAGTTCAATTCCCAGCGACCACATGGTGGCTCACAACCATCTGTAATGAGATCTGATGCCCTCTTCTGGTGTGTCTGAAGACAGCTACAGTGTACTCGTATACATAAAATAAATAAATAATTCAAAAAAAAAGAATCTTATGTTCCAGATTAATCTTGAAAAAAAAAAAAAGAAAATATAAACACAGCCTGCACAGTCTGTTTAGTGTTACTTGTACATAAAGATTCCAGGGCTGACCACTTAGTATTAGATAACCACTTATAACCTTTCTACTCCCTTTCCCAAGATGTCTCTGGTGTCGTAGGGGCAGGAGTGGGTTGTAGGTGTATCAGCCGGGCTGAAAAGCCATCATTAGTTAGTTCCTCTTGGCACTTTGACCAGTTATGAGTTCCTTGTTTGTTTTTGTTTTTATTTGTAGTTGATTTTTTCTAATGGTCTTCATCTGTTGTAAAGAGAAGTTTAATATCACTTTCTGAGATAAGGTCTATTGTACCCCACAATGGCCTTGATTTCTTGGTGTTGCTGACTGTTACTTCCATGGCTGGGATTACAAGTATGTCTAAGTTAAGTTTCTGTTGCTGTAAAAAGACACATGATCAAGACAACTCTTAAAAAGGAAAATACTCGGGGTTGGGGATTTAGCTCAGTGGTAGAGCGCTTGCCTAGGAAGTGAAAGGCCCTGGGTTCAGTCCCCAGCTCTGAAAAAAAGAACCAAAAAAAAAAAAAAAAAAAGGAAAATACTCAGTTGGGGCTAGCTTACAGTTTCAAAGGTTTAGTCTAATATCGCCATGGCAGACAGGAAGGATGGCAGCATACATTTAAGTATCCTTTTGAAATCTTCTAAGAATCCACCTGGGGAATTTTAAAGTTAGTTAAAGAGCAATAAAAAGACTTAATTTAAAATTTTTATTTTTGAGACTGGATATGTGATACATGCCCACAGCTCCCATCCATGAGGCTAAGGTGGAAGATTTGAGTGTTTGAGACCAGCTTGGACTACATAGCCAGGCCTAGAGAGAAATATTTTGAGAAGTTTATCAAAAACCCAAAAAAACAAAAACCTAGAATTTAGAACATTTAAAGCAAATCACAAGTCACTGTTCATTTAACAAACAGTTAGTTAATGGTTGAAATCATTAAAGACTCCAGAAGTAAATTTTAAAAATTGCCTCATTGTAAAATCATTTTAGATTGAATTTTGTATGTACCAGTGTTTTGCCTGCATACATATATGTGTTGGATCCCCTTGAACTTGAGTTAATGATGGTTGTGACCCACCATATGGGTGCTAGAAACTGAACCATGGTTCTCTGCAAGAGCTGTGCATGCTCTGAACCTCTCAGCTCACTGAATTTTATGAAAAACTCAAACTGTTTTCTTCTAATCTTAGCATCATGTACACCAGCTCTTTAAGAATTTATCTCCTGTAAATCTGCAACTTTGTCATTCATAGGCTATTTTTTTTAAGATTTATTTATTTTATGTATGTGAGTACACAGTAGCTGTCTTCAGACACCAGAAGAGGGCATCAGATCCCATTACAGATGGTTGTGAACCACCTGTGGTTGCTGAGAATTGAACTCTGGAAGAGCAGTCAGTGCTCTTAACTGCTGAGCCATCTCTTTAACCCTGTTATTTTTATATTCATTTTTTCTTTTCAGATTAAAACAACTAGTCATTGGGGACAATTATTTCGGAACAAAATTACTTTTTCTTTAAGTAAGTTTTATTTTACATGTAAGGAAGGGTGTTTTGCCTGATCCATATGTGTGCTTGGTGACTTCGGAGCCAGAAGAGGACATCAAGTCACCTACAGCTGTGGTTATCAGTTTGTGAGCTAACTGCTTTGTGGTGCTGGGAATCAAACCTGTGTCTTCTGGAAGAACAACAAATGTTCTCAACTGCTGAGCCATCATCTCTCTAGCTCAAAAGTTGCTTTTTCTTTAAACAATATATTCTCATACCCTCTTGCTTTTCAATACCAAAGGTAATAAAAGCTGTGTCTTAACCTTCCTTTTATATTTGACTGTGGGGCTTCCTTCATCGTTGTTGTTGTTGTTGTTTGTTTGTTTGTTTGTTTTGGGTTTTTTCTTGTGGATCTAGTTGAAATCTTACCCTTTGACCTTTTAAGGAGCATAGTGTCCAGTGAACACAGGAAGGCAGCAGTTATGAGTGACTGGCGTATCATTTGACAAATCTTTGAATCCCAGCTGCTGGAAGCAGTTGTTTTCCTGCAGTTTGTCAGTGATCCTAGTTATTTTTAGTCTCTGAGCAGTAAAAAACTGGAGGCAAATCTTTCTAATTTGTTTTGCTATGCCTGAGAACTTGTTTGTGCAGGTTTCCCTTAGCCTCCCTCAACTTTAGATTTCCATCCTCATGCTAGAAAACCTAAAAACTCAGACTTTGTATTGGGGAGAAGGGAAATGTTCAATAGGATCTTACTATGTAACCAAGGTTGGCCTAGAACTCATCATCCTGCCTTAGCTTCCTAAGTTTCAGGATTGCATGTATTGGTTCTCAAACTCAGCAGTGTAGAAATTCCTTTTGAAAAGGCATATATACCTGAGGCCTCTAGATATGTACTATTTAATCTTGGGTGCAGTTCAATAAAAAAAAAGTCACTTAAGTAAATGAGCTCAAAACACAAATTTGTATTGCTTCATTTAGAAAGAGAACTCACCCTTGATTCTGTTTGCTTTTGGAGAGCAATGGACACAGTGCTTTTGCTCAGTACCTTCACTTGGCTCTGGGTCTGGGGGTTTGAGGACTGTCCTCTTGGGACATCTACTTTAGACCCCACTCCTGACACTAAACTATTAAACAAATTGGGTTGAGTAGATTTTAATCAAAGAAATGATTATGAATGGGCAGCACTCTGAATCAATAAAGGTTCAGAGAACTCCACCTGGCAACTCCGAAAGTATGTACAATGAAACGGCTTAATTGGTTAAATCTCAATTTCAGCGTGTCTGTTTGGAATATGGTGTGTCGTAATGCCCCTTTGAAATTTGGCACATCTTTGAGTTTATCATGGTTTTTGTTGTTACACCTGATTCTAGGCTATATGTCGGATTGGATGTGATCACTTGGTTTCTGACAATAGTTGCAGGGAGTCAGGCACTCTGAATGCATGTTCATTTGCTTCTTTGAAGATAATCCTTAAGTGGAATATACTGGGTAACTATGTATTCAGCATGAATTTCTCTGAAGAGCAGCCTCAGGCTAGGCTATAAGGGCAGAACTGATGCCACT
Organism: Rattus rattus; assembly: GCF_011064425.1. Classification (NCBI taxonomy): domain Eukaryota; kingdom Metazoa; phylum Chordata; class Mammalia; order Rodentia; family Muridae; genus Rattus; species Rattus rattus. The sequence goes on from NC_046158.1 coordinate 158,619,122, forward strand.
TCTATAAGTTTTCTCTCGGAATATATTCCATTAAAACACTCTGTGTCATTTATGGTGTTTTATGAGTTCTTGTACCCTCTTGCTTTTCATTACCAAAAGTGTGTCTTAACCTCCCTTTTATAACCCTAACCCTCACCCTAACCCTCCCAAAATGAGTAAGATAAAGAAAGGCAGCATTTGCACCACTCTGAATGTGTGTCCCAGAATTTTTAAGTAGATGTAGTCTACACTGTTCTAATAGAATTTCTTGGTATATTATGTTGTTGTCATGGTTTCCGTATGCTTGGCCCAGGGAGTGGCACTATTAGGGGGTGTGGCCTTGTTGGAGTAGGCGTGTAACTGTGGGCATGGACTTAAGACCCTCCTCCTAGCTGCCTGGAATCGAATATTCTGCTAGCAGCCTTCGGATGAAGATGTTAAGCTCTCACTTCCTCCTGTACTGTGCCTGCCTGGATGCTGCCATGTTCCTGCCTTGATGATAATTACTGAAACTCGGAGCCTGTAAGTTAGCCCCAATTAAGTGCTGTCCTTACAAGAGCTGCCTTGGTCATGGTGTCTGTTCATAGCTGAGACAGAGTTTTGCTAAGTAGCCTAGGCTGGCATTGGTCTTGGGCTTCTATTCAGTCTTCACATCCCTTCAGGTGCTGAGATTACAGTGTATACTACCACACTAACAGTCAAAAGTATTTTTATAAGTGTAAATATTATTTGTAAAGAGTTGAATGTTGGGCTTGGGGATTTAGCTCAGTGGTAGAGTGCTTGCCTAGCAAGCGCAAGGCCCTGGGCTTGGTCCCCAGCTCCAAAAAAAAAAAAAAAAAAAGATTTGAATGTTGTATGTCTTAGTTTTGTTTCCTGTCGCTCTATTAAAATATCCTAGCAAGAGCAACTTAAGGGAGAGAGGGTTTATTTAGCTCACAATTCCAGGTTGTAGTCCACATTTTTTCAGAAGTCTGGTGGCAGAAACTTGAAGCAGCTAGTCATGTGCACAGTCAAGAGTAGAGAGCGTGGATTAGCGCGTGCTTGTACTCAACTCTTTTTTTTTTTATACATAGCCCATATTCCATTCCTTAGGAATTCCTGACTCCATGTTGTCAGATAAGTTCTTGGTTATTTTGTTATTTTGTGACCAAGCAGAAAGGCTTACTATTACTTGAAAGGTGCTGGCTTTACTGTGTTCTAAGTTATTGGCTACCTCACACTCTAATTGGTAGCTGATTTTCATATACTACAGCATGGATTTTAGTTAAAGATTCCCCAGAAAAGGGCTGGAGAGATGGCTCAGTGGTTAAGAGCACTGGCGGTTCTTCCAGAGGTCCTGAATTCAAATCCCAGCAACCAACCACATGGTGGCTTACAACCATCTGTAATGAGATCTGATATCCTCTTCTGGTGTGTCTGAAGACAGCTGCAGTGTACGCATACATGTAAAATAAATAATTTGTTTAAAAAAAAAGATTCCCCAGAAAATTAGGAATAACATCATCATGTTTCACTTTCAGTAATTCATTTTCAACAGAACTTTTCTGCTACTGTGGCCCAAATGTGCATAAGGCAGAGAATAGTAATCTGCCTGTCTCCTCACTGTTACATTCTCACAATAATGTTTGCAGCTTATCCTCTCTGCCTGTATCACCATCTCACTCCTGTGATTCGTTTCTCCTTTCTTTTGCATCCATCAACACAGATGTGCTTTCTCTTACTCTATGTGATAATTAATATTGATTATCAGCTGGATAGGTTCAAGAGCTGTTTAGGAGGCAGATCTCTGTGCATATATGTAAAGGAGTCGTTTGGGTTTTTTTTTTTTTTTTTGGTTTTTTTTTTTTCGGAGCTGGGGACCGAACCCAGGGCCTTGCGCTTCCTAGGTAAGAGCTCTACCGCTGAGCTAAATCCCCAGCCCCAGGAGTCGTTTTTTACAAAGAGGGAGCCAGCACCATTCAATGGGCTAGGGTTCCGGATTTAGTAAAAAGAAGAAAGCAAGCTGAAGACCAAGGACCAGCCCTTTTTGTTCTCTGCTTTCTTGACTGTGAATGTGAAGTGACTAGCTGTTCTTGCTCCTGCTACCATGATTTCCAACAAGATGACGGGTGTACTCTTAAACTGTGAATCAAAATCTCCTTCCATAAATAGCTCTTGTTAGGCTTTTTTGTCACAACAACAAAAAAAGTAACATTTTCATCCATGGGTCTGTTCCCTATCCCTTTTATGATAATCCTTCCTCCCTAGGTCATTAAAAGTCTTTTATCACAGTTATACTTCTGTACCAAGGAACCAAGCTGGATCCTCAGCTAGAGCAATTAGGTGTCGAGCCATCTCTCTTGCTAGGTTCAGCTAGTGTCTTTCAAGTTACAAGCTCCTGTGCCTGCTCACAGAATAGTTTAAGAACCTGCGTTGTCCATGTATACACAAAAACCATTTTGAAGGCAGGGGATTCTGGACTTCTGTTTCTTCAGACTATCCACAGCAGGATGCATTAACTTTGTCCTCTGTATCTTCTCTGGGCACTTATCCTTTTAAACATGGCTGGGCAGTGGCTTTCAGGGCTACATATGTCTATCCCTGATCCTGGAATAGCTTAAAGTAAGCAAGGGGAAACTAGAAGTACATCAGTAAAACTATGAGAAACTAGAAGTACATCAGTAAAACTATGAGAGTTGTTTCGTTTTGTTTTGTGTTCTTTTGATACAAGATTTTACTATGTAGCCCAGGCTGGCCTCCAGTTCTCAATATTCAAGGCTTTCAAGTATTGGGATTTCAGGTAAACATCACCAAACTTATAATTGAATTCTCCCAGCTTTTAAAGGCTTTTGCCGAAGACTTCGCTGTTGATTATTGCTCTTTATATTTTAGTCCTCAAAAGCTGGTAACCTGTAACTTTGAGATATGATTCGTGGAGTTTGCCTCATTGTTGTTTTGCATCCCCCTTATAGCCAGAAGCTTTTCTACCCTACCTCTTTGTTCCCAGAATACCAACTCTGAGTTTTATTTATGAATAAATGCCTAGGCCATAAGTTTTGGCCTATTCCCTGACCGGCATGTAACTTATATAGCCACATGGCTAGTTACCTCTCTTCAGTTTCATGTGTCCATCTCTTCCAAGTCCAGGGCAAAAATCTACTGCCCTTGATTCTTTCCCAGAATCCTAGCTCTCTCTCTCTCTCTGTTGGACGTTCCTCCTTCTAATCCTGCCCAAGCTCATTGGCCATCAGCTTTTTATCGACAGGTGATGCTTCCACAGAATACACAAGAGATTCTCTTTATTATCTTCACTTTTTGGTCTAATAAAAGGCTCTTTCTCTAACATAATAAACTATATTCAATAAGAACAATTACAAAAACTATCAGGTAAGAATTAGTCACAATGTCCAGTCCATTTGTATTTGGCAACCTTAGAGAAAGTATTCCATTATCTTTCCTATTTTGGTGAGTACAAAATTCTTTACTTAAATCACCTCCTTTCATAACGTGCATTACATTTCTAAAAATATCTTTTTAGACCTTAAAACATTTTCTTAAATCCTAAACTTAAGCTTAATTGTGAGACTCTGACTATGTAGTTTTAAAACCTGAGAAGGAATAAATATTACCTGAGTATGCAGAAAGTGCAGAGCCAAGCAACTTCCAGAGCTGTAGAAACGACCGGTTGTGGCTACCTGGACGGTCACCCAAGTTTTCTCTGAGTCATTGGAGCATTACCTTCAGCCTTCTGGCCTAGAATAGACAACAGACTTTTCTGTGGAGCAGGAATTATGAAGGACTTGCCTACCTTGTTCTTGTAAAGCTTGGCAGTTGACTTGCCTACATCTTGTTTGTCCATTTTCAACAGCATTTTGTCTGTAGTTGAAGCAAGGGCATTTTCTGGCCCAGTGTTAGCTTTCCACACATGAAGCAAACTCCACAGAGGTTCTTCAATGCTTCTCATCTTTGAAGTAGAATTGAGGTGCTCTCAGAAGCAGACATTTCATTGTCATAAACAGCCTTTTATTAATAAGGCATCTCTAAATTCCATACTCTGTAAATCTGAGGCTTCTTTTTTTTGAATATTTATTTATTATGTATACATCATACAGCTTTCTGCCTGCCTGCATGCCTGCAGGCCAGAAAAGGGCATCGGATCTCAATACGGATGGTTGTGAGCCACCATGTAGTTGCTGGAATTGAACTCAGGACCTCTGGAAGAACAGACAGTGCTCTAACCACTGAGCCATCTTTCCAGCCCCATCTCTGAGGTTTCTTAAGACCATCTGTCTGTATATGGTATATCTGAATTGTGTGTTATTAGCTATCTACTATCTGCTTAATTTTAAAAACATCTGTAGGAAGCTAAATGAAGCTTGTTTCTAAACAAGCTAATTTAATATTAGCTAAATATTAAATTAACTAAATTATCTAATAATTAACTAAACTAGTATCTAATACTAGTATCTAATAATGAATTTGGTTGACGACTAATTTGTATTTCTTAATTATCTTAAAAAGTTTGTAATAGCTTTTTAAGATTTATTTATTTTATGAATGTGAGTATGCTGTCATTGTCTTCAGACACACCAGAAGAGGTCATTGGATCTTATTACAGATGGTTGTGAGCCACCATGTGCTTAATTGAACTAAACAACAGCTTAAACATATATATATATACATATAATATATATACACACATATATATACATATATATACACAATACAAAATATAACCTTAAATTTGTATCAATATACAAAGTCCATACTAAACGTAAAATATTTGGGGATTGGGGATTTAGCTCAGTTGGTAGAGCGCTTACCTAGCAAGCGCAAGGCCCTGGGTTCAGTCCCTAGCTCCGAAAAAAAAAATTTGGTTTACTAGTGCTCTTTGGTATAAAAGTAGATTCAATAATCTACTTTTATCTTACCATCCCTGTACCTCTATTTTCCCTTTCATCCCTCCCCCCCAACACTAGATAGGACAGAAAAAAAGGATAGAGAAAAGGAGAAGAAATCCCTGAATCTAACGTCCCTTCATTTCCTTCCTTACCAAGAACATTAAGAATTTAACCAATCCCCATTAAATGACTACAAACACCCACCATCCAAAGACCTCTTGGAAATAGGGGCTTTGTTCTCGTAAAATTGTTCCCTGCTGTTGTTTTCTTTTGGGGACCCAAAGAAAATTTGGCTATTGGCCAGTCTTAAGAAAACTAGCTGTAATATTTATTGTCCAGTTTCCGTGTGATGGGAAAGTGCAGGGGTTAAATGAAGTACTTATTGTAACAGTTTGTAAGGCTAGACTACCTGGTCTAAGCCCCTTGAGAGCTGTGCTGGAAGCAAGTTCTGATGAAACAGCTACTGAGGTAGTCTGAGGTTGGATGAAGCAGGAGCTGGAATAAATGTGTGTCAACATTCTTTAGGGCTAATCTTGTTAGAGCCACTTTAACTTCATTGGTGTCTGTAAACATGCAAACTTTAACAGGTAATATACATTTCTGTATTAACATACACATGGGATATGAGGTATGCAGAATCAGCTAAAAATGATTTTCTGCTTTCTGTTCGAGCAGGCAAGGCATCTGTCTGTCTTTTGTAAGTTATTTGGACTGTATAACCAAACTAATGCCTGTCTCTTATTGATCCACATTCACTAGTCCAGTGTTGGCCTTTGCCACTTTCTGCATATACCGGAAGGCTGAGGCCTTCCCTTTGAATAATCTCTAGGAAAAAAAAAAAAAAAACAAAATTGTTTCTGGGGTTGGGGAGTTAGCTCAGTGGTAGAGCACTTGCCTAGCAAGCGTAAGGCCCTGGGTTCGGTCCCCAGCTCCAAAAAAAAAAGAAAAGAAGAAAAAAAAAGAAAAAAAAAAAAACACATTGTTTCTAGGAACACCTTGCCCACAATCCCTTTGAAATGACCCTTCTTACCACAATTAAAACATCTGGTGTTTTGGATTTTTCTCAAGACCTTTTTTCATCCCGTCTAGTAAAGTCATGTCATATGAGTGAGACTTAATATCAACTGTATTTCTAATCCATTAACCTCTTGGTGTTGATCTTGCCTTTAGGGGCCTGTCACCCTTTTGCATTCAGCATTGGTGTTTGTTTGTTTGTTTGTTTGTTTTTCTTTTCTTTTTTTCGGAGCTGGGGACAGAACCCAGGGCCTTGCGCTTGCTAGGCAGGCGCTCTACCGCTGAGCTAAATCCCCAACCCGAGCATTAGTGTTTTTGAAAGCTAAAGTCAGTGCTTTTCTTGCTTATGGATATGATACCCTTCTATCTATAGCTGAAGTCAATCTTTGTAAAAAGTCAGTGAATGTTTCTTTTGGACTTTGCATAATCTGAGTTCAGAGTCCTTTTCCTGTTTCTTCGCCCTTGTCTCAACCACTTAAAGCTGCCATGTGACATAATGCCATGGCTGCTTCCCCGTATATGACTTTTACCTCAGCCTATGTTCCTTCACCAAGCAGCTGATCTTGAAAAACATTGACACCTCTGGCCGTTTCTCTGTTCTGTCTCTTTAGCCGCTTCTCTCCTTCTCTCCACCATGAATGCCATTGTAATTGTGGACCAGGTTCTAACATTGTTCTTGTCATATCTTTACAGTCTTTGGGGAAAATTCTATTTCAAGTTGCCTGAGAATTTAATACCTGTTTCAGAAGCAAAGAATGCATTCTATAATTGGAGGCACTTTCTTTTAATTTTTTTCAAATCCAGGCATTTATGGGGTGCCACTCATTCTTCTTGAGGATGGCCACTGTCTATTGGCACGTATACACTAACTGGATAGGCCAAGGTTGGTTTTCTAACAACCGTTGGCTGACTGTCCTGATTTTCATTATATGATGGTGTAGTAGACTCTGGCCTTATACAGTCTCTTTTCTTAGTTTATTCCCCATTTTTTATATTTTTAAAATTTCTCCTAGGCCTGTCCCCATTTTTCATATTTCTCTTTTCCTTGTATCTCTTATCTTAGTATTTTCCTAATTTTTGTTCATAAATTTTTAAAATTTTCATCCCAAGGCCTATCTCTGCTTTTCATTATTTTCTTTTTCTTTGTATCTCTAAAGCCCTTTTCTTTGAAAAGGTGCAGAAAGCCACTATGATTACCACAATATGGATTGCCAGCATGACAATAATCTTAATTTGTAATGTTCTTATTTCAGGACATTTATCTGTTTCTCTTTTGTTTCTATCTTTAAGCCATTTAAAATGGCAGTATATCCAGAAGCTCTGTTATTGTCCTTTTCCTCTTTGTATCTTCTTTCTTTAAATTTGTCAATTTCAAATTATATCTATGAATTTTTATACTCAGTCTCTTACCTTTTTAGCATTAAAGGACAAGTTTAAACATTTTTTTTTTTTTTTACCTGATCCGAAGTGTGTCTGGCTTCTGCTTCCCACGCTGTGACTAGCCCTACCCCTGCCCTTTCTCTCACGGGGAAGAGGTGTTTCCACCCACGCGTCTGTAGCTGGCCTCAGCCAAGTCTCGCTTTTGTGGGGTTTAACTGGGAGTTGCACCTCACCAAATGCCCAACCCTTCCCCTGCTCTGGGAAGTTGTTGGGCCCACAGGGAGAGGGAACAGGTTCCTCGGGCTTGAGTGGGCCTGAGTCTGTAGTTGGTGTGTCTGCTCCCTCAGCTCTTTCCAGCAGACTGCTGGATCCTGGCTCCACCCTTCCTTGGGTAGGCTTTCATAGGGGCCTACGGGGCGGGCCTGCTCTCTGATTTCTGCCTGTTCTGATATGTCTCTTCTGAGAGCTGAACCTGAGCGACTGAGAGGTGGTCTATGCACCACCAGTGTCGCTCTCTGCAGCCTTGAAAGTGCAAGGCTTCCAGGGCCCTGTAGTTCAGCTGGTCAAGAAGCTGCGCCTAGGAACTGCGTTTGCTTTAGTTCCTGTCTCTACCCAGCAGATTCTTTCTCTTAAAGGAACTGAGCTAGTAACCTGCTCTCTTTCGCGGGGGTGCGCCTTTCCCCTGGGACTTTTCTAAGCTTGGATTCTATGCCCCACCTGTGGTACATCAAATGTATCCAAGAGCTTTTCTACCCAGCCTTTTTCCAGAATAACGACTCTGAGACTTAATTATTTATGAATAAATGCCTAGACCATAAGCATTTGGCTCGTTTCCCGACTAGCTTGTAACTTTATACAACCCGTTCATTGTGGTCTATGTTTGCCACACAACTAGTTACCTTTCATTCCGTTTCATTTCTCTCCTCTGAGTCCAGGGCAAAATCTCCCGCCCTG